>NC_079207.1:51225531-51250531 GCF_026745355.1 Beta vulgaris subsp. vulgaris
ACGCAAGGACGGAGTCGTCGACCTTCCCAGATCTAGACTCTTACGGATTTTCCGTCGATGTTGGAGGCATCGTAAATGCTTTATCCAAAATCGGAGCACCCGTCCGTTGGCCAAAGAAGAGCGACCGACCGGAAGCGCAAAAAGATCAAACAAGGTGGTGTCAGTTCCATCATGACCATGGCCATAAGACGGAAGAATGCATTGCGTTGCGACGAGAGGTCAAGTTCATGCTTAATAAGGGGCACCTTAAAGACCTCTTAAGCGACAAAGGTAAAGCGTCCTTCAGGAAAATACCGCGCAGTCCGACCCTCCTGCGTCGCCACGCACGTAAAAGGTAATCAACGTTATTTCTGGTGGGTCTGATGTATGTGGACTAATGTATTACGCAGCCCAAAGGCTAGCAAGATAGGGTACTCCCTCGTCCGCTGTTTTTAAATCTTGCAGGTCAGCGGACGAACGCAAGCTCGAAGCGATGGCAATAACCTTTGATGACGACGACGTTTGCGACGTAGAACATCACGATGGACTAGTCATATCCCTGACTGTCAGTAATTGCTTCTTGAAGCGGGTGTTAGTCAATGGGGGCAGCTCAACCAACATTATATTCAAAAGCGTCCTCGAAGGTATGGGTTTGTGCGATAAAGATATTACTAAAAAATCTACTGTTTTGGTAGGATTCAGTGGAGAGGCTCAACATACTGTCGGAGAAGTAACATTGCCAACGTTAGCCAAAGGCGTCAACCTGCCGACCAAATTCAACGTTGTGGATTACCCGTCCGCGTACGACATCATTCTCGGCACTCCATGGATACACAAGATGAAGGCCGTTGTAATAGCCGGTATTTTAAACTTGTTTAAGGTGAGTTTGATTAATTATTTATGAAACTAGATTATTCGGAGAATTATATTATTATATTACTATATATGAATCTTGTTTTCGAAATGTTTTGATTTTCTTTTGGTAATCTAAACCAGATTTTAGAATAGAAAATACATAATAAAAGCTAATCTCTCATTTTTCTTCTTGTCTTGCGTGGCATATGTGGGAGTGTGACATTACTGCTTTGTTGTCAAACCCTCAATTTCCTTCAACAGAATAAAGGAAACCCCAAACCCCAACTCATTTTCTCTCTCTCACTCACTGTCCTCTTTCTTCCTCTGTTCTGTCCGTCAAATTCAGCAACATACTCTCATTTTTTAGTCCTTATTCCTTCATCAAAGATGTAGATCTCTCCGAGTTATTGAATTGAGACTCAAAAATCACTCGTTTCGGAGTTCGGAGCTATGAGTTACGCCCTTTGCAAGTTTGGTGTTATTGCTGAAATTCTGATGCGTTGCTGCTGTTCGGTGTTGCTGTGTGGGTTCTTTAAGTTCAATTTTCTCTCTCCTCTGCTTTGGTATTGATGTTGTTGTCCGGTTGGTGTTCCGACACCGTCGTTGCTGCTGTAGCTTCGTCGGAAGTTTGTCGATGTTGTCTGGGTTTGTGTCGCCGTGGTTGCTGGTGGTGTTATACAAATCAATTGGTTTTTTTCTCCTTGAATCATTACATTAGTGTGGTGAGCTTTTGTTTCATTTGTTCCTTTTCAATATATTTCTTTGATTCATAAAACCCCAAATTGAAATGATGCAGTATGTTAAGTTGATGAATTTATCCGAGAATCAGTTGGGAAACTTTGATAATGACCTTGTAAATCAGTTTTGTTATGGTTGCATTTCCAACTAAAGTCTCTAATAGCAAGTTTTAAAGTTTTAATCTTTGTTTGATGACATGATTCTGCAACATTCAAAATCCCTTAGTTCTAAACTTGTGGAATATAAACTGAAGTTTATGTCTTCTTCTTCACCTTTGATGTCAAGAAACGAATTTAGTTATATACTTGTTGGGTTGCTTCTCATATTATTCCAAACCCAAATAAAAGAATCTGTTTTGTGTAGTTTATAAGTGATTATTTCTGGATTTGGAAATAAAATTCTGATTATAAGTTGTATAATATGTTTATTAAAGGCTCTCACTATGAAAAGAATTTGTATTCTTAGATCATTTGTATTTGCAATAGTGGGAGGATATTAGAAGAGTTTTATTCTAAGTATTTCATATATGGGTGTTATATGCGAATGAGGAATTAGTTACCTATTATATTATAGTTGGTTTATTGGATTAGTAAGGTGAATATGATGTTGAGAAAATAGTCAAAATGGTTAAAGATAGCTATAAAGTTTGAATTAGTGGATGAACTTGAAGTTCGTTTGGAAATTTATTGACTTTTGTTTATGAAAAGAATTGGGCTATGGTGGAATTCAGATATCATATGGGTGAGCAATGTTAAGAACTCTTGGAGATTGATCATAGATTTGGAGATGTTGAGCTCTTGAAGAGTTATATGGAACTGAGCATTATTGGAGAATAAAGGAGGTACACACATGTCCTTCCACTTTCCAAATATATTATTGATATTTCGATTGATCATATAAACTATATAAGTTGATCTTGATATTTTTTCATAAGTTAAACTTATGTTGTATTAAAAATGTGATTTGTGTACTATATGGTTTCTAAAATACATGTTCATGAGTTTTAAGACAAAGGTAGAACTAAATCGCAGGTTAAGTTCTATTGGCTATAAGTTATGTTTTATGTTTTCACTAAAGTAGGCGTATGAGTTATTTCAAGCACATGTAAGTTATAAATGGATTTGATTCTAGAGTGAGATATCAGGTATAATCGATATATCTATTAGACAAATTATGAATTTAGATTATGTATGTAAATTATAAATAGATGTTTGTGATGCGACTCATTATGACTATAATATAAGTTTTCAAAGGAAGGAGTTTTTCCGATATGAATTTTGAGGATTTTATCCTTCGGCTTTGGGGAATAAGAGTTTCTAAGTTCATAAACTAAATATCATGTTATTTGTATGCAAGGAGAAGAAGTCTAGATTATAATTAAACTATAGTATTTAGAAGCACCTTAGATATCCTCTTGAAGTAACTTTGGTTATACAATACTATTGGAGCCAGCAATATATCAATTGGAATATTAGATTTAGAATGTATCTGTAAAGTTATAAGTAAGCTTTATGAATGTGTTTTGGGAAGGAAGAGAACTTCAGATTAAAAGATATATCCCATTATTCATAGGTAGTCTTTGGAGAATTTCGAATCCTTGAAATGGGTTTGTAAAGATAAGAAATATATATTGGAGATGTTTGTGAATTGATGGATTGCTAAATAGGATTAAATGGAAAGGTTATTCTTCGTAAAGAGCATTTGTGTATTGGATATAAGGTTTATATAAAATAGAAACTCTAATTTGGAGATATGATCTTTTGGTAAGCAATGTTTTGTTTTGGAGAATCCTTTATGAAATTGAAGCATAGTTTCTTTAAAGTCGGTATTGAAAGAGATTTAACCAAAGAATTTTTATAAAGGCTAATTTATACCAAGTTACTAGAATGTTATGCAAGCAATTTAATTTGGGCGAATCTAATACCCGAAAGTGATTCTATTATGAGAATTTGAGATTTATGGATCTGAATTTTCGAAAAAATGAATTTATGATTCTGTTTTTATGAGGGGAAGAAGCTGCTAAAGCAGTGACGAACAACATTCGTAGAGCAAGTATTGCTCTTTATGTGTTAGAGCGGGTATTGCTCTGGAGCGGGTATTGCTCCGTTATGTGGGGTCATGACCTAAAAGTCTTGCAAGCAGTACAAAATGGAAGAGGGAGACGTCCCTTGTAAAAAGCTTAGAGAATTCGCCTGTAAGGCAACTCTATTTGTGTTCTCTTCCCCAGTATGATATTGAAAGAAAAATAGAATATGTATTTGAGTATTCGAATGATTTCGTGGAAAGATATTTCAAAGTTTAATTTCTGAAATAATGTTTTACTCACCCAAGTTATAGAGTTCATGCGCCGATCTTGGCAATGATTACCAAGGAAATTGTTAGTAATTTATGCAGGAGTTAACTATGATATGCATATGGATTCAAGGTTTTTGGATCATATGGATTAAATGTTTTTGTGTATGACCCACATAAGTGGGATAGATTTATTGACGTAAAGTAGGTTAGAGTTGACTTCGGAAGATCGTATTAGTTCTATGGAAGTAGCATTACAAACTATGTTCAAATATTAGTTATATACTTCTTTATTTATGACTTTGATGTATTTTGATTGCAAATGTCTTGTAAAATCTTGATTACAATTGTTTCATAAGATAAGTTTAAATTTGTAAATACGTTTTTAAACCACTGAAAAGATGTTCTGGTTGGACAGTGTGTACTCAGTTTTTCTGATTTTGTTCTTGGAACCTGTCCTGGTGGGCGCAGAGTTCATTGTTAGTGATCTTGCAGGTTCGTGTGTGGAAAGCTCGAAATGGAGTAAAAGGAAGAATTTAGGTATCAAGGTTATAATTAGATATAATGGTTCAGAGGTTGTATTTACGGTTATATAAACTTATTTGTGAATAAATTATTATATTGCTTTAGAAGTCGAGCAAGGTATTATGTAATATGTTATTTGGTTATTGAGAATGATTGGTTGTGGGCCCTGACCCACAGGTCCAGGACCGTGTAAAAAGGTTTTGTTTCTGCTGCGAGTAAATATTTAATTCGAGGTTATTAAGTGTTAATTGAGTTTAATGAATGGTAAGTATGATTAGCTAACAGCTTGGAAGTGCGGGTTGTTACAGATGGTATCAGAGCAAGGTTATTTTAGAGATGTCGTGATCTTCATATCATGGCATATGAGGTTAAGGAAGATATTTGGGAATGATTGAAATTGATTTGGGTTATTAGTTAGTTGAAAATTGAGGAATTAGAAAATGAGAAATTAAAGGTTGAGTGTTGGAAATTCCAAAAGTGGAAAGTCTATGGGTTTTAGATTTGAGTGGTTATAGAGAAAGATCGAAGTATATTGATTCAGATTGCAAAAAGTTAGAAAAATTTTCGTTTGAGATATTATAGTTCGTTATGAGTTCGGAGCTAAATTTTGTGAAATGTTTTATGTTATGTATTCGTTTTGAAATATTGTTTATATTTTTAAATTTCGAGACGAAATTTATTTTAAGGGTGGTAGATTGTAATAGCCGGTATTTTTAAACTTGTTTAAGGTGAGTTTAATTAATTATTTATGATACTAGATTATTTGGATAATTATATTATCATATTACTATATATGAATCTTGTTTGCGAAATGTTTTGATTTTCTTTTGAATCTAAACCAGATTATAGAATAGAAAATACATAATAAAAGCTAATCTCTCATTTTTCTTCTTGTCTTGCGTGGCAATATGTGGAGTGCCAACATTACTGCTTGGTTTCAAACCGTCAATTCCTCACAGAATAAAGGAAACCCCAACTCATTTTCTCTCTCTCACTCACTGTCCTCTTTCTTCCTCTGTTCTGTCCGTCAAATTCAGCAACATACTCTCATTTTTTAGTCCTTATTCCTTCATCAAAGTTGTAGATCTCTTCCAGTTATTGAATTTAGACTCAAAAATCACTCGATTCGGAGTTCGAAGCTATGAGTTACGCCCTTTGCATGTTCGTGTGTGGAAAGCTCAGAATGGAGTAAAAGGAAGAATTTAGGTATCAAGGGTATAATTAGATGTAATGGTTCAGAGGTTGTATTTACGGTTATATAAACTTCTTTGTGAGTAAATTATTATATTGCTTTAGAAGTCGAGCAAGGTACTATGTAATAAGTTATTTGGTTATTGAGGATGATTGGTTGTGGGCCCTGACCCACAGATCCAGGACCGTGTAAAAAGGTTTTGTTTCCGCTGCGAGTAAATATTTAATTCGAGGTTATTAAGTGTTTATTGAGTTTAATGAATGGTAAGTATGATTAGCTAACAGCTCGGAAGTGCGGGTTGTTACAGATTGTATCAGAGCAAGGTTATTTTAGAGTTATCGTGATCTTCATATCATGGCATATGAGGTTAAGGAAGATATTTGGGAATGATTGAAATTGATTTGGGTTATTAGTTAGTTGAAAATTGAGGAATTAGAAAATGAGAAATTAAAGGTTGAGTGTTGGGAAATTTGCAAAAGTGGAAAGTCTATTGGGTTTTAGATTTGAGTGGTTATAAGAGAAGATCGAAGTATATTGATTCAGATTGCAGAAAGTTAGAAAATTTTTCTTTTGAGATATTATAGTTCGTTATGAGTTCGGAGCTAAATTTTGTGAAATGTTTTATGTTATGTATTCGTTTTTAAATTATTTAAAGTTTTATATTTTTAAATTTCGAGGCCGAAATTTATTTTAAGGGTGGTAGATTGTAATAGCCGGTATTTTTAAACTTGTTTAAGGTGAGTTTAATTAATTATTTATGATACTAGATTATTTGGAGAATTATATTATCATATTACTATATATGAATCTTGTTTTCGAAATGTTTTGATTTTCTTTTGGTAATCTAAACCAGATTATAGAATAGAAAATACATAATAAAAGCTAATCTCTCATTTTTCTTCTTGTCTTGCGTGGCATGTGTGGGAGTGCCACATTACTGCTTTGTTGTCAAACCGTCAATTCCCTTCAACAGAATAAAGGAAACCCCAACTCATTTTCTCTCTCTCACTCACTGTCCTCTTTCTTCCTCTATTCTGTCCGTCAAATTCAGCAACATACTCTCATTTTTTTGTCCTTATTCCTTCATCAAAGTTGTAGATCTCTTCCAGTTATTGAATTTAGACTCAAAAATCACTCGATTCGGAGTTTGGAGCTATGAGTTACGCCCTTTGCAGGTTAGTGTGTGGAAATCTCGGAATGGAGTAAAAGGAAGAATTTAGGTATCAAGGTTATAATTAGATGTAATGGTTCAGAGGTTGTATTTACGGTTATATAAACTTCTTTGTGAATAAATTATTATATTGCTTTAGAAGTCGAGCAAGGTATTATGTAATAAGTTATTTGGTTATTGAGGATGATTGGTTGTGGGCCGCGACCCACAGGTCCAGGACCGTGTAAAAAGGTTTTGTTTCCCTGCGAGTAAATATTTAATTCGAGGTTATTAAGTGTTAATTGAGTTTAATGAATGGTAAGTATGATTAGCTAACAGCTCGGAAGTGCGGGTTGTTACAGATGGTAACAGAGCAAGGTTATTTTAGAGTTGTCGTGATCTTCATACCATGGCATATGAGGTTAAGGAAGATATTTGGGAATGATTGAAATTGATTTGGGTTATTAGTTAGTTGAAAATTGAGGAATTAGAAAATGAGAAATTAAAGGTTGAGTGTTGGGAAATTTGCAAAAGTGGAAGTCTATTGGGTTTTAGATTTGAGTGGTTATAAGAGAAAGATCGAAGTATATTGATTCAGATTGCAAAAAGTTAGAAAAATTTTCGTTTGAGATATTATAGTTCGTTATGAGTTCGGAGCTAAATTTGTGAAATGTTTTATGTTATGTATTCGTTTTGAAATTATTTAAAGTTTATATTTTTAAATTTCGAGGACGAAATTTATTTTAAGGGTGGTAGATTGTAATAGCCGGTATTTTTAAACTTGTTTAAGGTGAGTTTAATTAATTATTTATGATACTAGATTATTTGGAGAATTATATTATCATATTACTATATATGAATCTTGTTTTCGAAATGTTTTGATTTTCTTTTGGTAATCTAAACCAGATTATAGAATAGAAAATACATAATAAAAGCTAATCTCTCATTTTTCTTCTTGTCTTGCGTGGCATATGTGGGAGTGCCACATTACTGCTTTGTTGTCAAACCGTCAATTCCCTTCAACAGAATAAAGGAAACCCCAACTCATTTTCTCTCTCTCACTCACTGTCCTCTTTCTTCCTCTATTCTGTCCGTCAAATTCAGCAACATACTCTCATTTTTTAGTCCTTATTCCTTCATCAAAGTTGTAGATCTCTTCCAGTTATTGAATTTAGACTCAAAAATCACTCGATTCGGAGTTTGGAGCTATGAGTTACGCCCTTTGCAGGTTAGTGTGTGGAAATCTCGGAATGGAGTAAAAGGAAGAATTTAGGTATCAAGGTTATAATTAGATGTAATGGTTCAGAGGTTGTATTTACGGTTATATAAACTTCTTTGTGAATAAATTATTATATTGCTTTAGAAGTCGAGCAAGGTATTATGTAATAAGTTATTTGGTTATTGAGGATGATTGGTTGTGGGCCCTGACCCACAGGTCCAGGACCGTGTAAAAAGGTTTTGTTTCCGCTGCGAGTAAATATTTAATTCGAGGTTATTAAGTGTTAATTGAGTTTAATGAATGGTAAGTATGATTAGCTAACAGCTCGGAAGTGCGGGTTGTTACAGATGGTAACAGAGCAAGGTTATTTTAGAGTTGTCGTGATCTTCATACCATGGCATATGAGGTTAAGGAAGATATTTGGGAATGATTGAAATTGATTTGGGTTATTAGTTAGTTGAAAATTGAGGAATTAGAAAATGAGAAATTAAAGGTTGAGTGTTGGGAAATTTGCAAAAGTGGAAAGTCTATTGGGTTTTAGATTTGAGTGGTTATAAGAGAAAGATCGAAGTATATTGATTCAGATTGCAGAAAGTTAGAAAAATATTCTTTTGAGATATTATAGTTCGTTATGAGTTCGGAGCCAAATTTTGTGAAATGTTTTATGTTATGTATTCGTTTTGAAATTATTTAAAGTTTTATATTTTTAAATTTCGAGGACGAAATTTATTTTAAGGGTGGTAGATTGTAATAGCCGGTATTTTTAAACTTGTTTAAGGTGAGTTTAATTAATTATTTATGATACTAGATTATTTGGAGAATTATATTTTCATATTACTATATATGAATCTTGTTTTCGAAATGTTTTGATTTTCTTTTAGTAATCTAAACCAGATTATAGAATAGAAAATACATAATAAAAGCTAATCTCTCATTTTTCTTCTTGTCTTGCGTGGCATATGTGGGAGTGCCACATTACTGCTTTTTTGTCAAACCGTCAATTCCCTTCAACAGAATAAAGGAAACCCCAACTCATTTTCTCTCTCTCACTCACTGTCCTCTTTCTTCCTCTGTTCTGTCCGTCAAATTCAGCAACATACTCTCATTTTTTAGTCCTTATTCCTTCATCAAAGTTGTAGATCTCTTCCAGGTATTGAATTTAGACTCAAAAATCACTCGATTCGGAGTTCGGAGCTATGAGTTACGCCCTTTGCAGGTTCGTGTGTGGAAAGCTCGGAATGGAGTAAAAGGAAGAATTTAGGTATCAAGGTTATAATTAGATGTAATGGTTCAGAGGTTGTATTTACGGTTATATAAACTTCTTTGTGAATAAATTATTATATTGCTTTAGAAGTCGAGCAAGGTATTATGTAATATGTTATTTGGTTATTGAGGATGATTGGTTGTGGGCCTTGACCCACAGGTCCAGGATCGTGTAAAAAGGTTTTGTTTCCGCTGCGAGTAAATAGTTAATTCGAGGTTATTAAGTGTTAATTGAGTTTAATGAATGGTAAGTATGATTAGCTAACAGCTCGGAAGTGCGGGCTGTTACAGCCGTCCCCTCAACTTATCATCAGTCGCTGAAGTTTCCAACTATGTGGGGCGTCTAAGAAATAAAGGGAGAGCAGAAATCTGCAAGAGGATGCTATAGTTCGTCGCTCAAACCCCCAAAGGCGTTTATCTAGCAATTAAAGGATGGGTCAGCGCCGGACGCGCCCAGCGAGCAGGACGTGGATGAAGTGCTGCTCGACCCATCCATTCCCGATCGTGTCGCTCGAATCGGAGCGACGTTGTCGCAAGAAATACGAGGTTAGTTAGTCGATTTTTTGAAAGCTAACCAAGATTGTTTTGCTTGGTCCCATGAGGATATGACAGGAATCAACCCTGACGTCATCACGCATAAGGCCAACGTCGACCCCGGTCACAAGCCCGTAAAGCAAAAAAGACGCAAATTCGCACCTGAAAGGAATCAAGTCATCAATGACGAGGTTCAAAAGCTTATCGACACCGGAAAGATCTGTGAGGTAAAGTATCCAGATTGGCTAGCCAATGTCGTGGTGGTCAGCAAAAAGAACGGGAAATGGAGAGTTTGCATCGACTTCACAGACTTTAATAAAGCGTGTCCCAAGGATCTGTTTCCTCTCCCTCATATAGATGCAATGGTCGACGCGACGGTAGGCCACGAGCTTTTAACGTTCATGGACGCATATTCCGGGTAAAACCAAATATTGATGCATCCGAACGACCAGGAAAAGACCGCGTTCGTCACTGATAAAGGTATATATTGTTATAAGGTTATGCCTTTTGGTTTGAAAAATGCAGGTGCCACCTATCAACAATTGGTCAACCAAATGTTTAAAGACCAACTGGGCGATAGCATGGGAGTATATATAGATGATATGCTCGTCAAATCCAAGCAAGCAGGCGATCATATCCAGCATTTGTTGGAGGCTTTCGATGTCCTGCGAAGGTATAACATGAAATTAAATCCCACTAAATGCACATTTGGAGTGTCTGCAGGAAAGTTCTTAGGGTATGTTGTTACGCAACGAGGAATTGAAGCTATCCCGGATCAAATAAAAGCTATTATCAATATCCAATCTCCACGGAGCGTCAAGGAGGTACAAAAGTTGACCGGTCGTGTAGCCGCGCTGAATCGCTTCATATCCCGGTCGTCTGAAAAATGCCACCTATTTTATGACGTCCTAAGGAAGAATAAGGGCTTCGACTGGTTGCTGTCAAAGCCAAGCATCGGAGAGACGTTGCAGCTTTATCTCGCGGTAAGCAACGTGTCCGTCTGTGCTGTCCTGACGCGGGAAGCAGAAAGCCAGCAGCTACCAATCTACTATGTTAGTAAGTCTCTGCTAGACACGGAGACCAGGTATTCTTCATTAGAGAAACTCATTTTAGCCATAGTCGTAGCTGTTAAGAAGCTTAGGCACTATTTTGAAGAACATACTGTTATCGTTATGACTAACTATCCCGTCAAGTCGGTCTTGCGACACCTCGAATTAACAAGACGCATGAGCAAGTGGGCAATAACGCTCAGTGCATACGACATCTAGTTTCGTCCGAGAACAGCAATCAAGTCACAAGCTTTGGCGGATTTTGTGGCAGACTTTAGCTGAGAGTTAGAAAAGCTTGTAGATGATGAAGTCGCGAAGATTAATCAAGTAAACGATGATTCTTGGATATTATTTGTTGATGGGTCTTCTAATTTCCATGGTGCAGGTCTTGGCATTGTGCTAAAGTCGCCACAAGGGGGCAAGATAGTACGAGCCGTTTGCTGTGAATTTAGAGCGACGAATAACGAAACCGAATACGAGGCACTCATAGCAGGAATGACGTTAGCAGAGGACATGAGAGAAAAAGCATTGAGAGTCTTCAGCGATTCATTGCTGATAATCAGCCAAGTCAAGGGCGAATTCGCGGCAAAAGACTCTAAAATGGCCATGTACATAGAAATAGCTCAGCGTAAAAGTAAAGTGTTTAATTCGTATGACATTTTGCAGATACCAAGGGACCAGAATACACAGGCGGATGCATTGGCCAATCTCGGATCTTCTTTAAGGGACATTTCGTTTACGTCTGTCCCTATAGTTCATCTGGCGAATCCTGCTGTCACTAGGAATGTTGGGGATGCTGTCGCGACGACGGCCGAACGGCTTTAAGACGACCATGAGGTCGTTAGTAACATCGATAACCTCGCAACTGCGACAGACCCTAACGACGAGGAGGTAAGTGTCAGTTGGACAAAACCACTTTATGATTTTCTTGCTAACGATGTACTTCCAACAGATAAGGCAAAGGCGCGCAGAATTCGGTTTAAAGCGTCGCGGTACATACTCATTCAAGGAGTACTGTTCAAAAAATCTGCCGCAGGCCCCTACCTGCGTTGTTTGGAAAAGGATCAGTGGGGGCAAGTCCTGAAGGACATGCATGAAGGCACTTGTGGAAATCATTAGGAGGACGCAGCTTATCCAAAGAGTGTTACGCATGGGATACTATTGGCCACAATGAAGAAAGACGCAATAAGGTATGTCGCCAAATGCGATAGCTGTCAACGACATGCAGGTATGACGCATGAGCCTTGTGAAGTTTTGCATCCTACTCTAACACCTTGGCCTTTCATGAAATGGGGCATGGACATAGTTGGCAAGTTACCTCCAGCCCAGGCCAGAAGGTCTTTATGTTGGCACTAACTGAC
Organism: Beta vulgaris subsp. vulgaris; assembly: GCF_026745355.1. NCBI lineage: Eukaryota > Viridiplantae > Streptophyta > Magnoliopsida > Caryophyllales > Amaranthaceae > Beta > Beta vulgaris. The sequence goes on from NC_079207.1 coordinate 51,237,689, forward strand.
TACTTTTCTAAGTGGATTGAAGCAGGTTCTTTTCAACAGGTACGCGATAAGGAAGTGATTTCTTTTATATATACTAACATTATTTGCAGGTTTGGTGTCCGTCCGAGATAATATGCGACAATGGGTCGCAATTCATTAGCAATGAGACAAGACGTTTCTGCGACGAATGGAGCATAACGTTGTTAACGTCAACACCAAGATATCCGCAAGCCAATGGACAGGCTGAGTCCAGTAATAAGACGATCATTGACTCCTTGCAGTTCGACTCACAGCCAAGAAGGGTAAATGGGCGGAGGCGTTGCCTTCCATCTTATGGGCTAATCGCACGACACCGCGCACTGCGACTGGACAAACACCGTTCTCACTAGTATATGGTTGCGAGGTTCCTGCCTTCAGAAGTGAACGTCCCGACTGCGAGATGTGGTCTAACAACGGAGCGACAGAACTGTGTTGAACTTGTGAACGACCTAAATACCATTATAGAGTTGCGCGACACAGCGTTGGTACGTATGGCGGCTCAGCAGCAAATAGTCGCAAGGAGTTTCAATAAAAACGTCCAAGCCAAGTCCTTCGTCGAAGGTATTGGGTCCTAAGAAAAGTATTTCAGAACACACAAGAGGCTAACGCTGGTAAGCTAGGACAGAAATGGGAAGGACCATACCAAATTAGTAAGGTGGTAGGCAATGGAGCCTTCCAATTGGTCCGACGTGACAGAAGCTCCGTGCCACGTAGCTGGAACGCTACACACCTCAAACGATACTTCTTTTAAGCTAAGTAATACATCTTGTTTTTCCTTCATTATGTAAGAAGTAGACGATAGTACTATTGTATCTGTGTCGCTAGTTGCTAGCGACCATAGTGTTCTCTCACTGGGTGTTGTTGAATTTCAGGGAAGTCGCCCCCGTCCATCTTAATAACGTTGCGACGATTTCTAAGACAACAGTCAGACTTGCATCTTACAACCATATAAAGTATTTTGGTCCTCTATTACCCCAGCTGACGCTACAACAGGGGCACAGTCATTTTAAAGCCATAACTGCTTACGACATTTCATCTATCTCTCTGACAAACACACGTAAGTATCTATGTATTTCCTATGTGTATTCTAAAGTTATTTATCCAAACGTTACGTCTGAACGACCAAAGATGGCTTTTACTAAGTCCACCGTTACGTCTGAACGACCAAAGATGGCTTACTAAGCGCCTGACCATCCTCTAGAAACGTCAGAATAACTATTGAGACACATGCATATGACACAAAGTAAGGACATAAGATTAACTTTGTTAAAATTCAAAAGCATCAAAGTAATGGTCACCCCCATAGGTGACCCAAAAGTTCAAACGATAAAATTATGTCACCCCGTAGGTGACCCAAAAGTACAATACAAAGATCACTCCCTTGAGTGACCAAGAATAAAGTTTGATTAAAAGTTCAAGTGAAAGGGGCGTAATATAAAATGATTAAAAGTTAAACGTCAGGGGCCTCCTCAGCTTCCTTCTCCTCTGACGCACAGCTGGCAAGGCAGTGGCTGGAACTTCCTTTTAGTTCAGGGTCAGGGGCACATCTGACGCTATGAACCCGGCACAGGACGGGATGTTTTCATCAACTTTTATGAAGAATCCGCCGTCGCAGCCAAGTCTTCTTCGTCCATCAGATCCTTCATTGACCCCATGTACTGGAGGAACAGGTCAATGTCCTTTTGTGGCGTCCACGACGCCGTCTTTTTCATTATGAACTGGTACATTAGCTTAGCCCTGACCCTGGTCGTCACTTCAGCCTCAAGAAGATCCAGCTCATTCTTCTGTGCGTCAACGCTCGCCTGGAGAGTCGCGATCTCCCGACGCAAAGATTCTTCCAGCTTAGTCGCCTTTTGCCTAATCTATTCCAGCTCCTCTCCATTCTCCTTCAGGGTTTTTCCCATATCCTCCATAGTTTTCTTGCAAGACTCCACTTCAGCGCCTTTGGACTTCGCGTCCAATTCAGCCTTCTCCATTCTCTGCTTCATGGTCAGATGACCCTTCAGCAGAGATGAGATTTCCCTCTTAGCCATTAGGAGATGTTGAGAAGACTGCATAGAAAAGACATGATGCGTGTCATTTAAAAGTCATAAGTTTGTCATAATAGCATAGTGTCTCAAAAGTAAAACGAGTGTCTATACCTGGAATAGGAGCTCTAGTCCATCCGACATCATGCGGGGAAGAGTATGGTCCTTGATCCTTTCCATAGCGTTGGAAAAAAGGAACCTATTAGCCTCAGGCCATATGGACCTCTCTAACGACATGAAGTCGTTAGGGACGGTCATAGTGTAAGAAGGCCCGCTCTTGTCGGAGGGGCCAGGAAGTCAGTTCTCGCGTCTTAGACGCGACGTCATGCTCTCGTCCAATGGACGACGACGCGTGTCCTTCTTTGTCGACGCTGTCGACAGGGATGCAGCGTCAGCAGAGGCCCCTCTTCGTTTGGCTAGCATCTCAGCTAAGCTTGCCCTCCAGACTCCCCTAGGACGCGATTGGATGAACCTGTCCAGTAGTGTTTGAGTCATTAGTGAAACCCTTCCTGGTAAGGTCCTACCCAAAAATAAAAAAATCAGAGAGAATAGACAGACTAACCAGATGCCATAGATGAACAACTGTCTTGAGAAGCAAATAGAATTCTTCTGAACTGCCTGTCTTCTTCTGGTACTTTCAAAAATTTGTCGCAAAGACTCTGAGACTCGTCGCGATGCGACAGTAGTTTAGGATTAAGACCTGTAGTAGAAACGATGTAAGAGTAGTGTTAACAACGTGACGTAAATGGAAAAAAACTGGAAATAAACACACCTTCGATATTCCAGCCGCTAACCAAAGACGTCCCAGCTTCCCCTAGCGACGACCTCTTCAAAATACAAATCTGTTTTTCCAACCTCTGTCATTCGACTGGATTCCCCGACCAGAGGTTCTAACCTCGCCTTTGCATGTAGGACTATTCTATTTTTTGCCTTGACCCTAATCTCATAATGCAACAATAGGTCGTGGAGGGTGAAGGTTTCTTCCCCAACGCCGTCACCGTGTTGATGACGCTCAGAATTTGCCAGACTTGGGACATAATTTGCCCAGGGCTGATCTGATAAATTTGCATCAGGTCCCTTGCTAGGGGGTGAAGGGAAGTCTCAGGCCTATTTTGAAAGGGTACTCGTAGAGCACCACCCATTTCGGGGGACATGACTCTGGTAGTTCGTCAGACTCAGCATTCCTAATGACAGTACTTTCGGGCAAATTCCCTAAATCTAGAAACCTAAAATGTCCTCCTCTGACATAGTAGACAATTCGTCTTCATTTTCACTCCTCTGTTCCAAACCTTCTCTTTCCCTCTCGATTTTTCTATTTTTTTTTTTTACAAAAGTCCTAATGCTACGTCTGCTAGGCGCCATGAGAGCAGTAGGAGAAGAAAGGAAAATAGCACGAATTAAAGGAAATAACGAACGGAAAGTGTGAAATTACCTGGTATCAGTGATCGACTTTCCGGTGGAGAGAATAATGGAAGTTAAGGAAACTATCTTACTTAAGGAGAGAGAAAGATTTGATGAAGTTGGAGTAAAAGTTAGAATCCTTAACCGCCCAAGTTATTTATGTCATCAAGAGCAATCATGACATTGTGCCAACGGTTAGAATTAAAACGGCGATTTAAAAAAAGAAAACTACCTTTTATGTTCCGAGACCATAACCGCCTAAAAGGATTTTCCTTCCTTCCATGTGTTTCTTTGGAGAATTTTTTCTATAATTGACAAAAGTGAGATTCTTATTGTAATTTTTGATATCTTGGTAACTTAGAAGGAATGTCATTTGATTTATTGATTTCTTTTAACAATTGTTTCATGGATTTTCTGTTACCCCGATTCAACAATTGGGGGCAAACTGTTATGGCTGAATTTTTTAACAAAATGACATTGATGCGACGACATAATGACGCAATGACATGATGACTGTGACTCGAAGACGCAGCAGAGAACGCAAGGTTGGAACTAAGCATTGAAGCAGTAACGGTTTTGCTAAATAAGGAAGGAGCATAATGAGGCATAAAACCAGCCGTTGAGGAGCGCGGATTCTGACGTTGGAGCATAAATGAGAAAGATCTCCCCTGATTGAAGGACCAAAGTTAATGTAATAATTAGGGAATTTATTATGTACTCGTGGAAAAAAAGCCAGGAGGGAAAAAAGGCATACAAAAGAGTGACGAGGATCATTAGTCAGGGATCACGGAATATGGTTGTAAGAAAACTAAAGAGAAAAGTACTTATGTAACGACTGTCGCTCACTAAGAAAGGCAGTGAACCATAGTAGATTGGTGGATCTCCATCCACCCGCGGTTTTTACCCATCTCCTTTGGGGTTTTCCGCGTCACCATTTTTGCGTGTTCATTCCCTTTGGTCCCTATTGCATTCGTTCATTGCATTGTCTTAAACATAATCTGGTTAAATCGTCCCAAACTTTAATTTCATTGTAAGTGATAAATTTTAGCATAAACAACAATGATTAAAGTAATGGTGTGGAACTAATTGGAAGCACTAATAACAGTCAAACTAGATAGAATTTTACCGCAAAACTTCGAACACCAGCAAATTGAATCACGCATATATCAAGATGTATCAAACACCAAATTCATCATCAAGTAGTTAAGACAATAGTTTATATGAACAATAAAAACAAGAGCAAAAGTTAATTGAAGTAGATCAAAACGCAAAACAAGAATCGCAAGATTAAGAACAGTAAACTAGATTAAAAAAACCATAACAAAACAACAATTAATTGAAGAAAGGGAAGAAATTACCAAAGTTGATAAAAAAACTAATTGAGAACAATGAAATCAAACTGAACTCGCCGCCATCGTCACCCCATCAGCAATAACAAGTTCTACAGAACAAATATCTTGCAATTTAACTGAATAATAAAGAACAGTAAACCGAACCCCTTGTAATTTTGTCGCTGTCACCGACGGATAAACCAAGACTGAATTAAAAACTAAACCTAAAACTAGTGGTTGTGTTCTCCAACGTATTATGTTGTTGCTGCTTCTTTTATGGGATTGATTAGAAAGCCCCAATACTCTTTGCTCAATCAGTTATGTCGATCAAGCCCAAAGTTGGTTTATTTTACACAAATAAAGGCTGCTACATTGTAGTGCACTTTAGACCCACTAAATGATTGATTTAGCTCTTTTCTATATCACACAACGTTGTAGGGCTCGAACTCCGCTTTCCATAGCCACTTAAATCGTCTCGTTTCGACTCTGCATGAGTGAGATATGGTCAAAATACGACAACACCCCTGCACATTTCATAAAACACGAATTGAACACATCTTTAGACCTTTCGTATAAATTGGTCATCACTTAATAAATAAAATAGATCTAAATACATATTTTCAGCACTAAAATAATAAACAAGTGACCAAACCCAAACTATTACAAAAGTATAATATGTAGCCCAAATAACTTAACAGACGACACTAAAAATATCATATTAAAGGGTATAAATATGCAAAAATAAGCACTCATCATTTAAAGATTGTATCTTTAATTATTTCAGATTATATGTTTCATATTATTAAGCAAAAGAATTTCAGATTTAATATTTTATGTTCAAGATGAGATTTAAACATTAAAGTCTTGATTTTTGAGGTTTAAAAGCCTATTTTTGTAGTACCATATTTTAGGGTTTGAAATATTTAATATTTGGTGTCAAAAGAATTTAGAAAAGGTTTTGACACGTTTTAAGTGAATTTTTATTGCTGTAAATTTATTGGTATATTGATATACCAATGTTTTTTATTTTGTTAGGCGGAGATTATTCACTAGGCAACTTTTAGAGTAGAAAAATGGCCTCTCAATTTGGCTACACAAGGTATGTACATACCTGTCTGCTATGTGATTAGTATCATGATTTAAGGAGAAAAGTTGTAGTATCATGTATAGGAACTTTTTAAGTTCATATGTGATTTCTGGTACGATTGATTTCTACATGTTTTATGCCTGTGTGCAAGCATGTTAATTATGAGATTATTATGAGTTAAAGATTTGTCATGTTTGTATGGATTGATTGATGCAAGCATGTGGATGGGAACTTTATTTATTAATTCACACGGGGGAATTAATATATGTTATAGAGATTGAATCATGTTATTCATGTGTTCCCTTATAAGTATCATTTTCACTACTTTATGAGGACTGTGGGCTTTATTTGGTAAGTTGATAAATTATGCCTTTTAAAGGTAAGTTTGATTGTTGGCTAGGTTCAACAAATAAGAAAGTTTGAGATTAAAAGAAATTAATCTTGGGTTGTAAGTTGTGGTCACTTATTAAATTCTAAGATAAAAGAAGTTCAGTTGTGAATGCTTGATTGGTATTTCTGTGTTGCTTGTATGTGTGTCATAACAAGTAATAGCTTGTAAAGAACGTAAAGTGTAATGAGGATAGTTATAGACTTTAGACTGGTGCACGTCTAGAGTTAGACATTAGGAGTTGGGGTACATGGTGACCAAGCCATGGCTTTTCATGGGAGATGGATTGATCACCATCCCTATTACAAGTTAGCAAAGGTTCCTCAATATCACAGGTCATTTCTGGAATACGTGGTAGCTCTCGTATTTCGTCTTCGGAGGTTAAAGACATTAGTAGATAAGACAACTCAGGTCCAATAACTATTCCATTTGAGTAATAAAAGATGTTTAGAGTTTAGTTCGGTTAAAGTTGTCTGCAGAATGTTATATGATTATATTATTATTTATCCCTGCAAGTTATTTATTTAGTATTATGCTAGGAATGCTTATGTATTAGTATGTAGTACTCAGCTTTGCTGATTACGTGCTTTATTTGTGATTGTGATCATGGCTTTGTCTTATTGATCCTGTGATGACCCATTTTGGTGAGCAGATTCATTGAAGCATTGACATTACAGGTTCGCAGATGTGCATAATTGGGAATCTGGAATGGAGAGAATGTGTAACTAGTATTTTTTTCTGCATTAGTAGGAACATTAATTATTAAGTTTGTTTGAATAAGACTCATTTAGATTTGTTGATTTCTAAATACTTATTTATTTATTTATAATAAAAGTTTAAAGTTTACTTATATGGTTTACGCTGCAAAATTCTGAATAAGCCGATACGTTATCACACGGGCGATAATACTTGGGTAATTCTCTACTTTTATATTATAAAGGTATTTCTGAAAAGAGAGAATTATCGGGGTGTTCCAAGCTAGTATATGTATATATGAAGAAAAATGCAAACTATAAAACAATTTCCTATAGCTTTATGCTGCAATGCATTACTTCATATATTTTCTCTGCCTCAACAATTTTGAGAGATATAAATATATAGATATAGTTTAAACGGATAATATCGAACATAGACTGACCTAATTATATAGAAGTAATTCTAAGTATTTTAGTTTCGTGTTTATAAGTGATAAGGACATTCAAACTAACAACACAAAAGTTCTACTACTATATACATGTAAGTGTGAAAGTTGTGTGAACATACTATAAAATAATGTAATCAAAGTATACAGTTATTTATCCATAAGCAAAATTTCTGAAAGCAATCAAAAGACAACACCACAAAGAGAATGCCACTATCTCAACTTATAGCTTATTACAATAGTTATCACCACTATTCTAGGTATCTTGATAAAGTTCTAGATCATCTATGAAATGTACCAATTTGATAAGTCAACTAGTAATTTTGTAATAAAATTGTCACTATTATATAGTTGTAGAAGTGGTACATTTGTAATGAAAATAATGTAATTGTTGGTGCAAAATCAGTTGGTTGACTTTTCACACAAGTCAATAGACACCCAATATATAGTTTGATATTGAATACCACAGGAGTCTTAGTTCTTGGGAGTTACCGGTTTTAATTTGACAAAACCTTACTAACGTACTTTGTTGTAATCTAATTGGTTAAACTACAACGCCTAATAAATTATGGCGAAAAGCATTAAATATAACAAGATGCAATAGTTAATCTATTAATTAGAGCCAGATATTCCCATTCACATCACAAACTTTTAGAATAAGTTTTACAACACATATGAGGTTAATCCAGGCTGGACAATTAAAGGGAAAACACAAAGATTATTACCTCCATGAGTTCCTGCTTAAACTGGAGGATGAACAAACTCGTCACTAGTACTTGCTCTAAGTCTAAGAACTAAACTATAACCCCATAAGGGGGTTGGCTAAGTTAAGGCTAGGCTAGGCTAGAAATTAATTTGTAAGTTGTTGTGTGTTATGTTTTGTTGTTGTTGGCTTGATCATCTCCCTTGTATTTATACACCAATATGCTACGTAACTTCCATGCATCTTTGGAGGGAAATGATTTGAATCATCTTTATTTCAAATCATTATTGCTTTCTGGCGCTGAAATGCACACGTTCCTGCTTACGTAGCTTGTCCCATGATAATCTTGTTAATAGCTCATACCCTTGTCTTTGCTTGACTTTCATCTCCTGAAGACCTTTGTTAATCCTTGACTCCTATTGACTTTCTTTTATGGGCTTCACAATATAATTGGACCTTTGTATTAAAATATATATCAAACCTTTTCATGCCTATTACAATGTACCATAATAAATGTTTATTTAGCATATAAAAATGGTAGTAACAAATTTCCCTCCTGATTTGTTGGGTGATATGCTTAGAAACCATAAATTATTAGCAGAGATAGACCTTCAATGGTTATAGCCAATATCATCCAGCAATATTCTGAATGTGACTTCTTCCATTGTTTTAAGGTGGTCGACATATATTTCTCTATGTGGTCGACATATATTCTCTCGCCCTTCTATATAGCCATTGTGAAATCCATCAAGAAAGTTTTTTTAGGACGTGATCCTACCGGATAATTTTGTAGTAATCAATAAGGATCTATATCATGGATCATGAGATCATGCCATATTTGGCACACACATTTGTATTGTACTAAGTCTCTTGAAGATGATCCATCCACCATTCTTTAAACCTTTACGCTTTTTGTGTTTTCTTTAACAAAAAGCTTTCTTAGATATCTCCAAGATATATTAGGTTGCCAAATTTCTTCTGTCATGGTTTTGCCCCATGATTTGCAAACCAAAAGAGAGGTAACCTGATCATCCTTTTCAAGTTTGAAAAATATCCACTTTTGCATGAGATCTAAATTGGACCCTATTTGAAAGGCTTTAGATCCCTTTGTATGTTTTAGATCCTGTTGTATGATAGGATTATTTTCAAAATATTTTTAAATAGAAAAAATTCATTTAGTAGATTCGATCTTCATAAATTCATCCTTATCTCCGGATATGACATTCAATACCTTATGATGATTTGGACATTTCAATGAATATGTAATATATTCTAAGACAGGTTGGCGGAACATGGATAGACGAGTATAATCCATTTTGAGTTCCAAACCTTTTAGAGATTGTATTTATATATATATATATATATATATATATATATATATATATATATATATATATATATATATATATATATGTATGTATGTATGTATTCGCATATGTATATATATATATATATATATATACATACATATACATATACTCCCTCCGTTTCCTAAAGATCTTCCTTGTTACTGTTCCTACAGATACCAAGGAGAATCCACTTGTGTGGGGTGTGGGGTGGGTAAAGTAGGAGAGAGAAAGAGGTTAAGATAAATAAACAAATAAAAAGGGATTAAAGTAGTAGAGAGAAAGGGAGTAAAATGGATTTAATAATGTAATGGTGGACCATATGATAGGGACATGAGAGGGTAGAAAGGGGAAAAAAATTCCAAATAAGGAATAAAGTAAAAGAGGAAAGATCTTTTGCAAAACGCACTTAAAGGGAAAGAGGGAAGATCTTTAGGAAATGGAGGGAGTATATACATACATATATACATACATATATATATACATACATATATATATATATATATATATATATATATATACATACATATATATATACATACATATATATAACATACATATATATTACATACATATATATACATACATATATATATATACATATTATATATATACATATATATATATTATATATATATATATTATATATAATATATATATATATATACATATATATATACATACATATATACATATATACATATATATATATATATACATACATATATACATATATACATATACATATATATACATATATACATATACATATATATACATGTATATAGATATATATATATATAACATATATATATATATACATATATATATATATACATATATATATATATATATATATATATACATATATATATATATATACATATATATATATATATATATGTTGGGCCCGGAAAATTTCATATTAGAAAACAAGGAATTAAATATCAGTTAGCAAGAATCATGGGATTGGCGTTGACTTTGGGTATAACTATTGGAGGAAAATCAGGAGGAAGTTAGAGATAAATTTTGTTATAACGGATGTGAGAGAGAAACAAATAATGAATTCAAAAGCAACAAAAACAGACAACAGATTTACGTGGTTCACCAATTTGGCTACGTCCACGGCAGAGAGAGGGAGAATATTTTTATTGATGATGATGATGACCAAACAAGGCACTACCTATCTTCAAGAGAGTTTGGCAGCATCTTTGAAGGATATCCCATAGCCTATATATATGTAGTTCAACGTAACCCTAGTGTCTCTTCTACTACTTTTCTCTCTCCACGCACACATTCATATTCTTTATTCTCTACACTAATATTTTCCATAGTGGCACAAGAAAGCTTGATATTATAATATACCCTTATATTGACGCCGTCGGCAAATTAGTGGATTGGTGATCAAGAGTATCACCCGCGGTTTTTCCCATCATTTGGGTTTTCCGCGTCAACAATTCGTTTGTCTTTTTATTATTTATTTCCTTTACATATTTCATTTATTCGTTAATATTGATTGCCATAGTGTAAAGATCTCGTTGTTGGTTCCCTTTTCCTTTTGCGTACTTGGTACAAAATTGGCATAAACAATTTGGCGCCCACCGTGGGGCCTTCAGCAAGATCTTTATACATCGTTCATCGCTTTCTTTTTGTCTATTATTTCGTTTGTGCCTTCTCTTTTTTCTGTATTTGCAATGGCAGGAGATTGAGTAACCACTCAAGAAGTCATAGATGAACTCAACCGCGTCAAGGCTGCTATGGCGGAATTGCAGAATAGCTATGTCGCATCATGCATGGAGAATCAAAGCCTAAAATCTGCTCAAAAGTCCAAAGGCTCTAAGCGCCGCAACATAGGCGACATCTCCAAAATGCCTGACGCCGTCTTCGATCATGAAGCCGACATCGAGCATGACACCGTCATCGAGCATGACGTCGTCATCGAGCGACGTCTTCAGCGACTAGAAGACATGATCGCCAGAATCCCCGGTGTCCCACGTCCTATGGAGAAAGCGACGCCGAACAGCTACGCGGACTCACCTTTTGCTGATTTTATTGCCATGGTCGAGGTTCCAAAGCGGTTCTCCGTCCCAACCATGAAGATGTACGACGGCACTACAGATCCAAATGACCACGTCGCCCAATACAAACAACAGATGATGACCATCTCAATTCCTCGTAGCATGCGCGAGGCGTGCATGTGTAAAGTATTCGGATCGACATTGACTGGACCAGCCCTGCAGTGGTTCATCCACCTTGGCAACGGCACTATCTCTTCCTTTGCTTAATTGAATAATATTTTTAATTTACAGTTTGCTAGTAGTCGTAAGATGGAAAAACAGGCTAGTGACTTACATAGAATCGTGCAAAAATCTGATGAATCCTTGAAAGAGTTTGTTCACAGGTTTAACAGGGAAAAGGTGTCAATTCCAAATTGCGATGTTAAGACGGCGATTGAAAATTTTCGACGGGGACTGGATGAAGACTCAGATTTGTACAAAGAGCTTACCAAGTATCCCTGTCCAACGTTCGAGGACGCTCAAGCCAAAGCCTCGGCCCAGATCCGATTGGAGGAAGACATGTAGTCACGAAAGGAATTCTATGACGTCGACAGCAGGAAGTCGACGCCAAACGAAGAAAGTTCGTGGCGTCCAAAGCCTTATGATCGTCCACAACAAGTTTATAGCGTCCGGCAGACTCATCAAGCCAACGACTGGAAAAACGATCCTAACTGGACGTAGTCCAAAAAGTGATGTCGACGTCTAGCAACTGGATGTCGTCCAAAAAGTGACGTCGACGTCAACAATTGCGACGGCATCTAGCTCGGAGGTCGTCAATTATTTCATATCTCAAGGAGGGTAAGCACGTTCCCTGAAGTGGAACGTCCTCCATCTAAAACTCTATCACTTTTAATCGTATTATGTTGAGAACAAAAGGGATGCCACTACATGTAAGTAACCAACAAGTTAAATTGAGTTATTTCATTTCATGTTGTTCTCAACATATTCTATTTCCTTTGTATTTTAAACGTTATTTCTTTATATTATACTAACTTGAGCGTCGTAGGACCGTTGGGGGAAGACTACGATCATCTCACTTTTGTTGTATGAAGACAAGCATGGGGGACAAGAATTAGTTGACAGCCAACTTTAAGACAATCAAACACCACAATGTTCATATTCACCTGACGCCATCATCAGCGTCGACGACGACATCACAGTTGACGCCGACCTTTATTATGACGATGACAGTTTTAAGCTGGGGCATCAAGGTTTGACGGCGTTCAGGGTGAAAACAACGTGACTTCTATACAAAAAGGGACACACACCTTAAGAAGTCATCACAACAACATACAAAACACCACACGCAATTAATAAGAAGAGGCAATTTAGCCCTGCTTAACA
>NC_079207.1:51255531-51278031 GCF_026745355.1 Beta vulgaris subsp. vulgaris
CAACTCCTGTTATACAGGATTCTGCAGATGGTTATGGAACCTCCATTGGTTTGGATATGAGTGTATTTGAGATAGTTTGGGGAGATGGGAAGTTTTTTCTTCAATGGGTGTTTTCAGGAGGTGGGTGTGATATTAAAACTATTACATTGTCCCTATTTATAAGGGATTTTACCGTCTTTTGAAAACCTTCAAAGCTAAAAATTACTCCCCTTTGTAAATGGGCCTTAACATGATACACCCCTTATGATGGCTTCCAAGTCATTACTCATTAAAATGGGTTTCTTATGATGACTTTAAGGCTTTTATGTTTTAATTTGTTAAAACTTGATATTAATGTGACCTAGTTAAAAGATGACCCAAAATAAATGTGACACGCATTATGTATGTGCTTAGTTTTGGTTGTCTTCTCCATTAATAACCTTTTCAAGGATTTCAGGAAAACTTAAAATCTTTCAGACCAACTTAATTCTTTGCAAAGTCACAAACATTATCAAACTTCAATTCACCATTAAAGAACTCACCGTGAAAATGAAATTCGTGAGGCACTGGTTAAAAAGGTTGCTACCATGCGAACTGAGGCAGCTCGTCAATTATGCAATGCCATAAGGGTGAACATTGGGAAATATAAGTCCCGAGTATTCTAGTATGTGAATAAGCGCAGTGATTCCCCTGATACACCTTTAGAGGAGAAAATTATCGTCGTTGGACCTGAATTCCCTTTTAGAATACAAACTAGAAACGCCAACTTATTTTGGAGCAGTGTTATCCATTCTTGGATCAAATCATTTCTAAAGATACTAAACCCAGAATTCTTCCGTTTACTTCAAGGTCTACCTTCCATTTACACTGGCCTTTACCCAATAAACCTATTAAAGGTTGGATTTCAGGAGTGGATGCAAGAGCATGGTTTTTGTGCATGCAACCTTTTCATGACAAATGGACCAAGAACAACATACTGCCTTTCTTGAGACTAGCTTCTTATGAAACTATTCCCTTTAATGGAGTTATATCCACTATCCTGCTGGCTTGTTGGGATCCTGCTAGCAATTGTTTCTTGTTTAGATGGGGACCAATGATTGTAACCTTGGTTGATATTGTCGTTATTACTGGGACTTCTCCAACGAGTAAATATGGGATTGATCTCCCCATCTTCCACCATGTGAAGGAGTATAACCAGTTGTATAGACAGTGTTTGTCAATCTTTTGCCAAATTGCTAGTCCTTCTGAGAGTGCTAGCAAGTGTGGATTTCAAAGATTTGTTGATTTCTTCACCAATAAGGATCCTAGTGAAGCAGTAACTCCCCAAGAGGAGGTATTGTTCCTCACTTTTGCACTTTTCAAATTGATGATGTCTAGGGCTGGAGGAGTGGTAACATTATGGCTATCTCTAGCTGTTAACATCTCCTGTAGATATGAGAAAGTAGTTTTAGCTCCTGTCCTAGTAGGACAACTTTATAGATGTCTCTTTAGTAGTAGAGAATCCTTCAAAGGTTTTGACATTCCTATCTCAAAGTCCCCTATATTCTCTACTGATAAGGTATTTGGACCCTTTGTGGCTCTTGACTTACTGGGGCCACATATATCTTCCCACTTTGATGGTGATCAGCCCTCCTTCTGCTTTTGAAGCATCTAAGGATTCAGAGGAAAAGAACCTTTCATTTGATCCTTTTTTATTCCTCTTCAAGCTTGAAGACTGTAGTTGTTATGGTGAAGTCAGCTTTAATCTTGTATCTCCGGATTAGGTTTGGCATCCAAGTTTACTCTTCTCGTATTTCTTGGTTCTTTACAGACAATCCTAGCATCTGGAATATCTTCCCAGGTAAACAAGTTGTTTTAATTGAAAAGGACCCTTGGCGTCTTTATGCAATGCCTGCTTGGCTGTAATCTCTAGTCATCCACTCTAGTTCCCTAGCGAGTGGGAAATTTTGGAGTAGTGTCCTTAGGTCCAGAGATTTGATAGCAGCTGAACCTGAGTACTTTGGCTTTGAATTCTATAACCCACAACTGGTAGCTAGACAATGTAGATTGATCCAAATGTTACCTATGCCTTATTTCCTGACCCGCAAAGATCATTGGATGTCAAGGGGTCGTTTGAGGAAGGCAAAGCCCTTCGAAGCAACACTCTTAGCCTTACCCGTATGTCCATTACTACTTGGAAATGGGTCACTAAAACTGTTCGAGGCTTCCAAGTATGGTGGTATCATGTATTCCCAAATGATTAACAATGTGTTGATGCTTTGGCACACTTTGAAGATCAACTCTTTTTGGGTTGTAAGTGATTTCTTTCCTTAGTCATTTGTAACTTTTAAGAGGAATGATTATTACTTACTTCTTCCTTAAACCTCTTGTTGCTTTTTGAGCAAAGGCTGGCAAAAGGAAGCTAAAAGTTCCTGAGGGAACAAACATAGATTCTAGATATGGCATAATTTACTGGACCATTGTAGACCAATGAATTCCTCCTCCTGTGCCTTCAGAAGATGAGGATGATCCTGCCTATGATCAAGGGATTTCCTATGGGGATGTCCAAATTGTGGAGGACATTCGATCTATGGGACCAATGACCAGCATGATCCTTTTAAGAGAGCTGCAAGAAAAAGAGATTATAATTGTCTGCCTGCCTTCAAGAGCACTCCAACCCCAGAATTAGTGGAGCAATCAGAATATGTTGATAAAGCCACCAAAAAGAGAGATATTAGTTGCATTTCTGCTCCTGAATCCTTGAGGCATTCCTATAGGAAACGTCCTAAGTTAGAAACATCTTCTGAGGTCCAACATTATGACATCTCTTCTGATGAGGATGATATGAAGACCATATCTCAAATCTTTCCCAAGATTAAACTTCATGGAGTTAAAGCACGTATGGATACCTTCTTCCACTCTTTTTGTAAGAAGTTTCATTCTTTGGATTGTTAACCTATTTTTATTTCAGGTTCTTCTCGTTTGAAAGAGTCTAAGAATCTTAGTGATCCTTCTTTTGAAAAGCCATCAAATCTTGACTCTACCAATCAACCATCAGTAGATATTCCTGCAACAGTTGATCCAGGATTAATTCTAGAAGGTGGTTCTGCTGATGAACCCATCATCACTCTTCCCACTTCCTTAACGAGCAATGTTGCCCCCTGTTAGAGTCAAGAGTTATCCCTTCTTTGGAAGGACAAGGTGCCCCCCAGTTGGTGAGACAATGCATCCCAGTACGGGAGTTCATAACTATTCGATCCGTGAGCCGGTCGATCCGATCCGATTTTTCGAAAATCTGATCCGCTTTATTAGTTTTCGAATATTTCGGATCGAATACGGATTGTCATTTTTCATTTTCGAATATCCGAAATATCTGAAACATGGAAAATTTTTGGATTTTTCCAAATATTTTCGGATATCCAATCCGAAATACCCGTTTTCAAAATCGGATATCCGATGATCTGATCCGAGACTTGTTTTATGAGCTTTTCCTTTGAAATTTAATTTTTTTTATTTTTTGAATATCCGACGATCCGATCCAAAAATTTCGGATATCTGATATGATTCAAAAAAACCGGATGGGATTGGGGTCGCTTTTTTCCCTATCCGAAATTTCGGATCGGATATCCGAAATGAACACCCCTACATCCCAGTATGGTGTCTGCTGAAGAAGACTTGCTTCATCAGTGTAATGAAGATCTCTTGGAGTCAACTCCCTTAGATGTTGAGTTTCCAAGTTCTCCTAGCACTCCAACAATTGTTATAGCGAACCCCTCTATTATTAGAGGTGAGATTCCAGAAGATGTCATCCCTTTAGAGGTTACACCTTTGAGAAGCAATGTTGAGCTTTTGACTACCTCTATATCCAAAGATTCATCATCAACTTCACAATCCTCTTCTGTGACTGGTTTGCCTTTCTTTCCTCGTTAATTCATTTTAGACTTCCTCTATATGAATCCATATCCTCATAAAACCAGACTTCACTCTCTTGCTAACTTGGCTTCTCTACTTTAACTATGATGAACGAGTCTGATGAAGGAAAATAGGTTAATGTGAATATGTCCATCATTGTAAGGGATCAACATGCTTCTAGCAACACTGATAATTCCCCCGATGATGAGTCTTATAAGCATATAAAACAAGAAGATAAGATATGGGACCTATGCCTGACCCTTTCAGAAAATCCTTATGAGAAGACTTTTGGGCAGGTTCTCAAGCAGATTTTGGAATCCTTGATCTCTCAAGGTTTTGACTATTGGATACCCTGCCTTGATTATGTTAAGAAAACTCTTCTTCTCCGACAATGTAATGCTGAAACAAGAGTTCAATCTCTTACATTCTCAGCTCAAAAGCTTCAGGAAGAGGAAGCTTCTTTGGAAGCTCAAGCCAAGTCCTTCAAAAACTTTAGTGCACAGATCCAAGATTCTTTGAGCTCTTATGAGAAGAAGCTAAAGTCTCTTTCTGAGGAAAGACAATCTCTACAGAATTGCTTGGCTAAGATTAACAGAGAGGAGATCAATATCATTAATGAGAAGTCTTCACTCCAAAACTATATTGATATTGAGAAGAGGAAGCTTCACCAAGGGCGCACCAAGGTTGCCAATTTGAGGCAAGAGATGTACAAAGAAATGGTTGTATAATAAAGCTTGATCCTCGAAAAGGAGAAACTTTGTAATGCTTGGTCCGCCATTAAGAACTTAGTTCAGTTGTTAGATAGTATTGGAACTTTTAAGATGTATAACATTATTTTTTAATGTTGTAATCTCAGTAATCCTAGATGTTTGAAACAATTCTGCATGTTTTTATTGAAACACATGATCATGTTGTTCCCATATAGATGGATGATATTTCTTTAGAAATTTGCCATTCAAGGTTGTATCTTTTATGTTGTCGTCTATATCTTTTAATAGGTATGCAATTCTAGACATTTTCTTATGAATGATAAAGGGACCTTGCCACTTAGGTGACCACTTCCCTAGCTGGGGATCTTTGTAAGCTGCTTCTGGCATAAACATTTTCCAGACTTTATTCATCATTCTCCTGAAAGTTTTTAGACACTAATTTTTTGTTATAGGCCCCAACAACCTTTTTTTTGGATTCTCATTTTGGCCAAAGCTTCTTCTTTAGCTTCCAAAGCATCCATAACTTCAATATTCATGGCCTGTGAATAGTCATCTCCTGATAATCCCATTTGTTGGGCTACCCTAGATGATCTTACATTCACTTCAGCAGGGATTACTGGAGTGTGTCCATAAACTATGTTAAAAGGAGTGACTCTTGTTGCTTCCCTTTTATAGGTCATGTAGGCCATAGGGCTAAAGCAACAATTCATGCCATTTTCTTGGGTGATTATCTATTATCTTTGAGATCCCTTTCACTATGATCTTGTTGGTAGCCTCAGCTTGACCATTTGCTTGAGCATAGTAAGGTGTTGAATGCAACTTAATAATCCCAAATTGATTAAGATATTCCAACAAGTTAGGGTTTCTGAATATTGTGGCTTGATTAAAGATTATAGTTTCTAGAATCCCAAATCTTGTAAAGATTTTTTCTTCTAAGAAATTTATTACAACCTAAGTATTGATCTTATTGAAAGCATGAGCCTCCACCCATTTGGTGAAGTAATTAGTCACGACTAGGATGTATGAATGCTTTTTGGAGGATGCAGGATTAATTTCTCCTATGGCATCTACTACTGATCCTTTGAAAGGCCAAGGTTTAAGAATGTACTTCAGTTCTGAGGTTGGTGCCCTACTGATGGGTCCAAATTTTTGACATCTTTTACAACCTTTTACATAATCTATACAATCCTTTCTCATATTAGGCCAATAGAAACCATGTTCGTGCAACAGTCATCTCATTTTTAAGACGTTTTCATGAGCAACACATAATCCTTGATGAATTTCTTCCATGAGAGTTAGAGCCTCTCCAACATCCACGCATTTTAAAAGTAATCCTTTCTGTACAATTCACCAAATTGCATGCAAAATTTAGTTGCAGCCATTTTGACTCTATTTGACACTTTTGTTCGAGTTGGATTCTAGAGATAGTGGATAGTGTTACGTAGTGTAAAACTAGTAAACTAATACAACAACTCCCAACTTCGGGTTCTTAATCTGGAGACTTGTGCAACAATGATTGGGCTCGAATCCCGATTCCGAACTCCGATCAGCAACCTGCAAAAAGGGACCCACCCTGGAGGTTTGGGTGGTATTTCCCCCTCCGATGCTTAAGTCATAAATCAGGGATATGAAAGAACTTTTAGAGAGAGAAAGTAGAGAGAGGGAGAATTTATGGCAGAATAACAGTACTATGCTCTGAAAAACGTACTTTTCCCCTGATTTCAAGGACTATTTATACTGTTTGGAATGACTGTTGTACCTTGATGTCACCCTAATTTGAGTGCATCTGATTGGCTAAGCAATAAAATGGTGACACGTGGAAGGTGCTGATTGGACAACACACCTCACCTTTATGCAGAGATATAAGTTGCTTTCTCTGGGCCTAAGTACAATTTTGGGCCATAAGAAGGGTTTTGGTACATCTTTTTCCTCATAAAAGTGTACTTTAGCCCATATAATCTTCTGACCTATATACTTTACCTTCATAAGCATGCGCCACATGTCATCTTAGTAGCCCTTGATTTTTAGGCTACAACAGATAATTTCATCTCTCCGGTCCTTTTCCTCTCTCAATATTGAAACTCTATAGACTTCCAATATGTTCTTTGATATTTCTTTATCAATTTCACTAAGAGGATCTAGGATCTTTTCCTGGAGAATGATATCTTCATTTTGTGAAGGTATCTCTTCTCTAGCAGAAGCTATTTGGGATAACTGATCTGCTATATTGTTTTCTTCTCTAGGAATGTGTATGAAAGTAATCGTCTTAAATTGTTATTAGACAATTCTTGTGCTTTCTTGTCACACTCATGTGACACTAATGATATACATTCAAATTCCTCGGTCATTTGATGAATGACCAGTTCAGAATCTCCGTATATCTTTGCTCTTTTAGCACCCAGTTCTAGTAACAACTCCAACTCAATCAACAAAGTTTCGTATTCTGCTCTATTATTGGTGCATAAACCCTTTAGGATCATTGCTAACTTGGTTGGAACCCCATCAAGAGATAGAATATATATTACAACTCCTAGTGTTTCTCTAGTATTAGATCCATCAAAGAACAAACCCATGGAAGGACGTCCTCATCAATCATTCCAGATTCACAAAGAGGATGGGTTGCTATGAAATCAGCTAGAGGTTGACCTTTTACTGCCTTTTGCGGCACGTATATCAGGTCGAATTGTAGTAAGTGTAAACTCTATTTGCTTAACCTACCTTTTATGAAAAGTTGGGATATCATATACTTTATGACATATGTTGAAGACACCACTTCTACTGTGAAGGCCATGAAATAATGTATAAGCTTAATTGATGCATCATATAAGCACAAACACCATTTTCTGCCATGGTAACCTTCTCTCTGTATCATGCAAGATTCTACTTAGATGAAAAATAGCCTGCTCATGGCCATTTTCGTTTTCTTGAGTAAGGAGACTACTAATGGAATCTTCACAGGCATATATGTACAACCTTAATGGTTTTCCATTTTGCCTTGGAGGGATCAATATAGTAGAACTTGCTAAGTCTTGTTTGATTTGATCAAAGGCCTTTTGATGCTCCTCATTGCATTTGAATTATGATTCATGATTCAATCTTAATAAAGGTGAAAACTTTTTAGTCTTTCCAGCTAGATTGACCATGAATCTCCTAACATAATTCACCTGTCCAATGAATCTTTGCAGTTCCTTCTTATTAGAAGGTGACTTAGCTGCCAATACTGCCTTTTCCTTATTTTGGTCAATCTTTATTCCATTTTTATGGATGAGAAATCCTAAGAAGTTATTGGCTTTAACTCCGAATGCACATTTGAGTGGATTCATTTTTAGGTGATATTCTCTCATTCTAGTAAATGACTTAACCAAATGCTCTTTATGTCTTAAAATATCATTTGATTTTACGAGTATGTCATCCACATAGACTTCCATGATCTTACCAATCATGTCCTTAAAGATTGCGCCCATTGCTCATTGGTATGTAGCGCTAGCGTTTTTTAAACCAAATGACATGGCGACATATTCAAACAAGCCTAATGATTTTGGACATATAAAGGCTATTTTATTATAGTCCTCTTCGGCAATCCTTAACTGATGATATCCTGCGTATCCATCCATAGAAGATATGTATTCATATCTTGATGTTGCATCTATTATGAGATCAGCTACATGCATAGGATATTGATCTTTTAGGTGTTGCTTTATTTAAATTCCTAAAGTAAATGCAGATTCTTATCTTGCCATATCTCTTAACTATTGGGACTATATTAGATATCCAGTCAGCATATTAGCAAAGCCTTATGAACTTTGCCTTAAGGAGTTTGTTTATCTCCTCTTGTATATGCTCTGTCAGCTCTAGCACTAGTCTTCTAGGACTCTGTGCCACAAGCTTATATATGCCTCTTTGATAGGTAGTTTATATTCTACTATTTTCCTATCAATACCAGGCATTTCATGATGCTCCGAAGCAAAACATCCTTAAATTCTTTTACAATTTCTATTATTTCATGTTTTTCTTGACTAGTGAGAAGCTTACTTATATAATTAAAACATGGATTTTCATCGTCTCCTAAATTTATTTCTTCTAGTGGGTCGTGAACTTCCTGTTTAATATCCTCACATTTAGCCCATACTTTCTCATCCTCTTCTTCTAGAGATTCAGATTCATGTAAGGCTGAGCAATATGCATGTATTAGAGTTTATAAGAATATTCTCTTGATATTTTCTAAAAACTAAATCTTTCATAACTTGATCAACAATAAGGGTAAATCCATTACAATATTCTTCTTGGTCTACAAACATAATGAACTAAGAAAAATATTGTCTAACTCTATAAACTAACTAGAGCTAGTGCTTGATTGAATGTCTTTAACTTCTGGGACGTCCTCGATTTCTTCTATGAGAATTGCACTTGAGTCTTCTATCTCTTGGTGAGTTTGTGACTCAAGTTGTAGAGCAACCTCAATTTTGATTGTGGCAACTGACTTTAGAGAATCCCTGATAAAAATAAAATTAGGAGATGTGATTAGGCAATTTCTTGTACCATTTCATAAGTATCACCATTCCATAGGATTAAAACCTGATGGAGTGATGATGGAATAGCATAATTATGATGCAACCAATCACTTCCTAGTATGACATTATAGTTAGTACCATTTTCCACCATGAACAAACCAGTAAACTAGTTTTAGTTCCTACCTATATCTTTAAAATAGTCATCCCTTTCACTTTTTATGATAGACCGAAAAAACCAGTTATGTTGATTTGTAAGTTGTGCAAATCTTTTCTAGTTTTTCCTAACTCCCTAAATACAGAGAGTGGCATAATATTAACAGTAGCTCCAGTATCTACTAATACTTTGCCTAAACGAACTCCCTCAAAATCAACATTTAGGAATAATGCTTTAGTGTGCTTATTATCAACATCAACTGATCTAAAGATTTTGTCCATAATTAGCTTCTTTAGATTTGCTTTTAAGGATGTTTTACTAGGCACTTTTTTCTGAGGTACATTGAAATAAGAAGACAAACTTCAAGAAGAAGTAACTTTGAGTTTACTTGTCCTCTCTTCCTTGTCAACCTCGTCTCCCCATGATGTAGTATTGATCTGGAGTCCTGGCTGGTCTTCTGACTTCTTGAACTCTGTTGGTAGCATGACCACGTTACACTGCATGTCCTGACTCTCACCATTTTATGTCTGAGATTCAGTCATCAGAGGTTGTCCATCCAGCAACAAGTCAATGTCTGATACCAATAAATCTAAATTTTCAGATCTAAACTCTGAATCATAGTCCTCATTAGCACCACTCCCAAAAGTCTCTTTCATAAGAGAATCATTTCCTTGAGGCTGTTGGTTATCCATCTTTATAGATGAAGAATCAGGCTGTTTTTCTTCTGAAGGAAACAACCTTGTGATACCAGCTTGTAGAGCTCCCTCATCAACTCTAATGTTTGCTATAAGGGACTCTTGCACGTTTTGAGTGCTAATTTGAGCCCTAGCTGCAGCAGCCTTGATACTTAACTGTTTAACTCTTAATGACCTACTTCTGTATAGGTTTTAAACATCTTGTAGTGATGCTACCCTTACTACTGACTTAAGCCATGCATCTCCTAGGTTCCCATGGGGTTTTTCCTTTCTTTTGAGAATTTTGGGTACATGAGTTTGGCTTGGATCCTTTTATTTTTCTTTAGAGGAAGGGTATGACCCAAGGCCATTATGTTTCCTTGGTCCTTGACTTCTAGACATGTACTGGAATGGGAGCTGATAAGCAAGTACATAAGCAGGATCATTTTGGATGATCTGTGTTCTAACCATTTCAAAAGTTAGTTTGTTTGCACATGACGAGCACATCCCACCTCTTAAGGCCTTTAACCCCTCTATTACCCTAGTTTGCAACGGGAATTTTTGAGCGGCCTCTTTGTAGGTCTTAGCCCTTTCCTCATGCATCGCAAGGCTTGGAGTTAATTTAGAACTAACATGAATCTTAGCTTTGGCTAAGTTAGCCCTATAGGCTTCTAGCTCCATGGCATGATGTTCCATTTCTGAGACAACCAGTCTTCTGAGACTTAGTTGTCTAGTTAGGAATCCTTTGAATACTTAACATTAGTCTATTGTATGTGACCCATTCATATGCCATCTGAACATGTCTTTCAAACCTTCTTCATTGGTTATCTTTGGCATAACCAAGATTCCTTCAACAAGAAATCTGTTGAAGAGTTGGTTACCTATTTCGGTACCTTGAGATGCCTGTAAAGTGATAGTAAAAGCATTGTTAGTTTCTACCATACGACTGAATAATTCGGATGGTTCTTCCATTCCAACTACATTAACATTTTCATCACACTAGTAGAATAAATGCTATTTGTTGCGGTGATATTGTTGCGGTTTTACCCCTACGCAGCAATATATCACGTTAAAAAAAAGAAAAATATAAAATAACCATATTGCTGCGGTTTCGGCCGAAAATCGCAGCAATATGGTTTCAACGGAAATTTTTTGAAAAATTTTGACTATTTGACCAGATATATTGCTGCGGTTTCTGATAAAAAACCGCAGCAATATATTAAAATAATATTAAAAAAATATTATTTGAACCTATTGTTGTGGTTCCTACAAAAAACCGCAGCAATAGGCGTTCAAAATTAATAATAAAATAATCCACCCCACTCTTCACGCCTAAATTAAACCCTAAATGTTCTCACTCTCTCTCCTCCTCTATCAATCTCACGCCTCTTCTCCTCCCCCTCATATTCTCTCTCTTCATCTCATCAGTACCTCTCCTCCCTCATCTCCTTTCTCTCTCTTCCTCTCTCTCTTCCTCTCTCTTTTTTCCCTCGTCATTTCTGCCAGATTTCGCCGGAAAACCACCCAAATTACTACGGAGAAATGCAGCGTCTCGAGTTCTTCGTCGGCTGTTCTGAAGACTCGATCTGAAAACAGATCTGTTCTTCGTGGCTGTTCTTCGTCGGTTGTTCTTCCTTCTTCGTCGCCCGTCTGCTTTCTCTTCGTCGGCTGTTCTTCGTCGGTTGTTCGTTCGCGCCTGTTCGTTTTGTCGCACGCCTAGATTCCTACGAAGATCGAGGCTTGAAGATGGAAGACTCGAAGATCGAAGACTCGAAGATCGAGGCTTGAAGATGGAGGACTTGAAGATTGAAGATCGAGTCTCGAAGATTGAAGATCGAAGACTCGTTTTGTCGCGCGTCTGTTCGTTTTTATTTTGTTTGTTTTTCAGATTTTTTTTTCATTTTTTAATTGTATTTTTTTATTTTTTCGTTTTTATTATTATTTCACATCAGGTTTTTTTAATTATTTCAGATCTATTTTTTTCCGTTTGTTCTGATGTAATATAAGTTTGTCTCTTTATTTTTTTTGTTTATGTGTTAGAATTAATGTTAAGTTTTTCTGATGTAATGTTAAGTTTGTCTTCAATTTTTTTTCGTTTTGTAGCTAGATTTTGATGAAAGTTTATAAATTTTGGCTATTTTTCTGAATTTTATTCGATTTCGAATTTCATGGCAAAATGAAAAAACAAAAATTGACCTAATGGAGTATACTGCTGCGGTTTACCTTAAAAACCGCTGCAATATACTCAATTTTGTTAATATATAAAATAAATATATTGCTGCAGTTTTACAGGTAAAACCGCAGCAATATGTTCAAATATTGCTGCAGTTTAAAACCGCAGCAATATATTAATTACCTATTGGTACGCCCTTAATTGTTGCGCGGCCAAAACCGCCGCAATAGGCCAGTTAACCACCGCAGCAAATAGCATTTATTCTACTAGTGTCATCTAGAAACATGATATTTTTCTTATCAATTCCATCCTGGATTTTATTTCTGAAAACAATACATTCAGAAGTATCATGGGTTACTACATCATGCCATTTACAGTATTTTTTTCCCTTAACTTCATCAGCCGTTCTTACTCTATGCCTTCCTACCAGTTTTATCTTTTTGTTAGATAATAACTAATCGGAAATAGCATTAGATTTCTTAGCATCAAAGGTATATGTTCTCTTTTGTCCAGATTTCAAATCCTTTGGCGCCATAAATTCTTTCTTCTCAAGGGGAGAACACTTATAAGGTACTCCCTGAATTATTTCAGCCACATCCACTTCTTGTGCAGTTTGAAAATGGAAAGGCTCTTCATTCTTAGCAAAGAAACTTTGGTGTCTTACTGCACTTTCAACCTGTAGGTTTCTCTCATATCTTACAGCTAATTCTGCTTAACTCAACAAAATCGCCAAAGGCATGACCATCAAACCTTTTACGAAACTGAATTAACATTCCCTCTTGAGCCATTTATACAAACTCTCTCTCAGGCACTTGCATGTCTTGCGAAGAGTGGATAGAATTTTGTGGTAAATTTGTGTACCACCAAAAGGTTATCTTAGTTAGAGACATGGAAAACATTCTTAATTCTGAAAAATCATTATCAGCTACTTTCCTATACTAACAATTGAACCGAACTAAATGTTCCTCAACAGATACTCTATCATTGCTTGAGAATAAAGTAAAGTTATGTATCTTAAACGTTCTAGGGAATGGATTGGTTCTATTAATCCATTCAAGGTAAGGCTTTTGACCTATCTGCCTCTGACCTTTCCTAGAGTTATCTCCCACTAGTCTTTGGACCAGTGCCTCAACTTGTGCCACCAACGGGTCATGATTTCTCCCTGGGTATCCCATATTCCCATTTCCCATGCCTCCTACTTGATCATACATAGGGACATCCTGGTGATGCATATAGTTAGGATTAGTTGCTCCTTGTGCCATTTGTGGCTGGAACGCATTCCCATTTGTGGGTACTCCTTGCTGGTAAGCGCCAGTTGCTAGGGCAAATGGAGCCTGGTTTTGACCATAGCATGGAGAATTCCCATAATGAGACGTGCCAACCATAGGTGGTTGGTAAGGCATATAAGCAGAAGGTGTAAAAGGGTTCCCAGCCATAGTTGGTTGATTAAGAGGCACATATGCATGAGGTGAACTATTGTTATTTACAACAAAAGTACCTTGCCTTTGTCCTCCGTGTGATGGTTCGGGTTGGTGTGTGTTGTCACCAAAGTGTCCACCACTCATGGAAAATGAAGGTTGGTGATGTCCTGATGCCTGGTGTCATCCTGGCTGTACGTCCGCTGCCATTCCATCACTTCTCCTAAAGTTTTCATGATTAATCTCTCTAAGGCTCAAGCGCATTACCCTTGTTTGGCGCTCATGGGAGGAAGTTTGTGGATTATTTGAGACCAATGGATCTCTAGTTTCAGATTGGGAAAAATGTACCTTTGGTGGGTAACCTACTGGAAGATCTGGCGTTATGCCACGATCTCCTTGTGTTCTATTTAGTGGGACTTCTTCTAAAGCCTTAACCAACTTCTCGTTTAACTGTTAGTGTTTTTTGACTAGTGGTTCTAAGTGAGTAACTACTTCAGTAGCGAGAGATGTCGACATTGCCGTGAAAGTTGCACTCATAGTGTCATTGATATCGATCAATTTTCCTAGATTTGAGATCTCTATTCTCCTCACTTATCCTTTACAGGATATCAATGAAGACCCTAGCTAACTTATGGGTTAGAGTTCTGTAGTTAGAATCAAATTGTTGTCTTTGACTCTCATTGGCTTTCAATAATAACTAGTTTACTATTTCTGTGAATTTTCCATACAATTGATGTACAGCTCCAGGACTAGTACTACTTGGAGATGGAACCTCCTTTTGGGGAGTTTCTCCATTTGACTCTTCTAGAGTGTGATGACTTGGTCCATTACTTTCCTAGTCTCTAATGGGATTAAATCATTACTTTCCATGTTCTGGGAACTTGATTCACCTCTAGCAACTTTCCTATTCCTCCGGGAACATATATCCGACATTTTATGAAAATAACAATAGTTGTTTTAGACAGTTAAATTGTAAAATTTATGAAGAAGAAATTTCACTATTTGATTATGAATCTTTCTCCTCCCACTGTGGTCGCCAAAAAGCTTGTTGGTGCAAAATCAGTTGGTTGACTTTGCACACAAGTCAATGAACACCCAATAGTTTGATATTGAATAATGCTACAGGAGTCTTAGTCTCTGGGGGTTACCGATTTTAATTTGATAAAACCTTGCTAATGTACTTTGTTGTAATCTAATTGGTTAAACTATAACGCCTAATAAATTCAGGCGAAAAGTATTAAATAGAATAAGATGCAATAGTTAATTTATTAATTAGAGCTAGATATTCCCATTCTGTAACACCCCCGCCGACCCGAACCCTTCTTTATTTACTAAAACTCGTGTTTTGGGGGAAAATAAATCCACGAGGGTTCGACTCGATGGGTGGCGCTACCGCCGCACTTATCTCCTTGGAAATAAATGTAAGGCTAAGTTAAAAACAAATTAAACTCAAATTCATTAATCCTTACAACCAAGTGAATCGTTCATTAAATATTACTAATTAATTAAGTGTTTCAGAGTTCCAGCGGAAGCTAATCATATGCTAAGTTGATTAAACTCTAAATGAGCTCCCTTTTGTTCCCCCGATGGATCACCCACCTGCACAAATACATTGAAAAGAGACAAGAGAGACAAGCTCCAAAAATCAGCAAAATTGAGTAATTCCAACTCCATCCTATAAAATACTTAAGTTGAAAATACTTTGTAAAATAGTAAATTAATAGTTTTGGAAGCATAGCACATATCCACACACACATACACACACACACACACACACACACACACACACACACACACACACACACACACACACACAGATATATATATATATATATTATATATATCTATATATATATATATATGTATATATATGTATATATATATATATATATATACTAAATAATCATATCATTAATTCAATTAATCCAGTTATTCAAGGAGAGGAAAGAGAACGCCAGTAAGCCGGGGCAAACCCCTGTAACCACTTACTTGTAGGCCGGGGCGAACCCCTGTAACCACCTACTTGTAGGCCGGGGCGAACCCTGTAACCACCTACGGATATCATAATGGCCATAATAACATAGTCGCTAGTGTGCATACCCCTTCTACTTAGATCACAACAAGATAAAAGGAAGACAATAACAGAATAATCAACATAGTAACAAAAGAACCTGTAGGGGCTGCTGAACCACTCATACAGGGCAACCTGTTCATCATTTTCCTCCGATATTTTACTTTAAGTGATTAACATCTTTTAATCACTACTACAAATTTGGGCAAAGATAACATAACTATAATAACGGGTAAATTAACAAGTGTTATCGTAGATATAAGTTAAAACTTTATCAGAAGAGTTGTTATCTTAAATTGGGAAAATGGTGCATACATAAAATAGACTTAACAATTCATAATTTATGTTTCTCCCACTTAACTATAATATTGCATAAGTGTTATATTTGCTATTATATTATTTGAAAAAAAAATAAAACACATTTTTAAGTTTTTATTTTCCCGTAATTTTAGTTTTCATTTCAGTTAACGTATATCATTGCTAACAATCAGTTTATTTTATTTTATTGTTCATTTTTTATAGGAACTTTTAAACATTTTTACGGTTTCTTATTCAGATCTAAGTTCTCCTACTGTCTTCCAATCAGTACTCCTCAAAGCCCCCACAGACACCTTCAACTACCATTTCGTTCATTAGGGGAAACCCTCCATTTCT
This sequence comes from Beta vulgaris subsp. vulgaris, assembly GCF_026745355.1. NCBI lineage: Eukaryota > Viridiplantae > Streptophyta > Magnoliopsida > Caryophyllales > Amaranthaceae > Beta > Beta vulgaris. The sequence goes on from NC_079207.1 coordinate 51,271,767, forward strand.
TCTACCAGCACCACCTTCCCTCCTTTATTCGTGACTGTGGAAATCGGCAAATCGCGTCGTTCAATCTGCCTGGCATTGCACCGTTATCCTCCTTCTGCTGCTGCTGCTGCCGCTGATGGGTTGTCCTCCTTCCGCTGGAACTGCACCGTTCAATCGCGTCGTTCAATCTGCCAGGCATTACATCGTTCAATCTAACGGTGGTGATGTTTGTTGTTGTGATGTTCGTTGTTTGTGTTGTTCTCTATTGTTGTTTATCATGCTGCCCTCCTTCTGTTCCATGCTCGCATTTCTCTCACTCCTCTCATTGATTCCGGTAAAGTATCAGAGATAATATACCTCCTTTTTTCTCCTTTCTTCATCTGCTTTTTCGAAATTTAAATGTAGATGAAGAATTGGTTAGTAAATTATTGACTGTGGAATGTGTTTGCTAGTTGTGTGATATTGATGATCTTGAATAATCATTGATTATGAATTAATATGTTAGAATTGACTTGTGTTTGTGTTTGTTGATTTCATAAATAGGGCACTACTGAAATGCTCTAAATTGTATGTTTATTGCATAATTTATTGCTTGAGCTGCCAAATAGCAGGGACCGACACATTGTGCTAGTTCCATCCCTTATGTGTTCACCTCAAAGGTCAATGCTGAAAATTAAATGTATACAAAAAAATGCATATATGCCTATATGGAGCATTTAATGATTTTTTTGTAGATGACTCTTGTTTTTGTGTTATTTCTTTTCTGCAGATCATTCTGTATGTGGAATTATATGTAAGTAAAGATTTAAATGCTTAATTTTACAGTGTTGGTTCTTTAACTGTTGTGATCTATAAGTTCTAGTGATCCAACATAGGGAGCCTTCTCTGAACATAAATTTTTTTAGGTCAGGTCAATTCAGATTGGTTCCAATAATTGCCAATTAGTTAAGATAAGTTGAGATTTATAATAAGGTCTAATTTCTAATAATTTCAAGAAGTTAGAAGTTCAGCAAAAATAAGGTGAAGAGAAGCACCCTTAGGACTGGAATTGATTGGCAATTTTTTTCTTTAGGATAGATGATATGACACTTGCAAGCAAATAGTTTGACACTTTTTTTGGATTGGAGGAAATGGAGAGAAAGGGCAGGGAAAAGGAGAGGAACAAGATCCTTTGTTTGGATAAGGAATTGGGGGAAGGAAGGGGAGGGAAAGGGAGGATCCGCTTTTCCTCTTAACAAACATCATCCCTCCCAAATATAATGCTTTATGTAAGAAAAGGGTCAGTCCATAAACATCAGTCCAGACAAAGTGTTAGTCTCCTGAAGTGCAAATATATGATCCTAAGAAACTCATGATAATGTCTGTTATCTTTTTCCTCCATTAGATTTCCTCATTGATTTTTTTGTTTTCTTCCTACAGGCATGTTGTGTGGAGTATATAATACTCGAGAGTGATGATTTATCATCGTTGTTTCCAAATACTCATTTGACACTTCTTGGTTACGAGTTGGGGGATAGTGCAGCAGGATGTTATAATTTATCATCGTTGTTCCCAAATGCTCATTTGGATCTTTGATGTAGTTAGTTGTATATATCATGAAGCTGGTAACATGGGAGGCTGGGACCTGGTCTTCTAAGGCAGAGTTGTGGTTCCTTCTCCACGTATCCTCGATATCATGTGCGGATGGGGGTTTAAGGTGAGCATTATTAGTACGTGGTGCTTTATCATTTAAGACCATGCGTACCTATTAACACTACTTAAATGTTGCTTATTTATTAAAAAGAAAATATATTAGCACATAGAGTTATAGTCTAAGGCTAAACCAAATTAGTTGTATTATCAAGAAGATTAAAAAGAATTCGGAAATTAGATAGAATCGAATAGAGGTATCTGACTTTATTATTCAATGTATAAGGTGCTTAAAATGGAAATAAAATATTGAAACAAGCATTTATTACCTCAATTGATGTGAAAATGTGTCTTGAATTCTTAAACTGTTTCCATTTAAAGAAATGTATTTAATGTTTATATGTAGCCCTAAGGGCTACATATAACATTACCCTTATTATTTTGATACATAAAAATATTCTTCATTGTCTATATTAAAGTATTTGTGATTTCTTGTGTATAGTGCCCTCGCCAACCGCTTGGTACTTTAGACTGTGTATATTATGTGTGTCGCTACATGCTTGAGACGGTACAGTTGAGACGACTAGTTATTCCAGATAAGGTACTTGAACATTAGTTATAATTTAGCTTTTTTAAATTCTATATGATTACGAATCTTTCAGACTGTAGATTTGTATCTATATTATATTAGAGAGACAAAGAGTAGTTTTGGTAAATTAGTTGAAAACACTTGATTATTACTTTAAATCTGAATGATCTTGCTACAACTATGATAAAAAAGAGTTCTGAAAATTAAGCATTGTTTAAAGTAAATTTCCTCAACAAAGCAAACAACAAAAGCATTGCTAGCTAATGTACCAAGAAGAGGATGTTAGACTTTAGGTCAGGCTATATATTGAAGTCATGAACAAGAGCTTTCTCGAGGTATTGGGTCAGTGTTTTTTCTCAAGTCTCTTATGGTCGTATGATCTAAAACAATTGTGTGTACCAATTAGGACTCATCGTGCTTGCATACTTTCATTCTAGTCTCGGTAGTTAATAACTACTCCCACTTCAAACTTCGGGATAAAATAAACATTCTTTGTTTCCTTTTAATTGTACCCGATTAATTATAAATTTTAATTACTTCTTTCAAGTTTTTATATATGAATACTTATTTTGTAATTACCTTCATTGTAGTACTATCAAGGCATTGGTCCAACCTATTCTTAGGAGAAAATTGATGAACTCAGGGAGTTGGATTACATATTTCGGATATCAACACAAAGTACAAATGATGAATGTGTTCTAACTTTCCGCCTAATTTTTTTTTACCTTAATCCACTTTTGGACATATATTATATTTTTGGATTTGGATATTGATATCATGTGGATGTAGCTATAGGCTAGATTTGATCTTGTTTATGATTTAGATTAATATTGATATGTATATATAGTAGTTTTTTAAGAAGTCTAGAATTATGAATAATGGTTATAATGAATTTTGGAAGTTTGGAATATGATATTCAATTTATTGGTTGTAAGATCTTATGGGTTGAGTATTAATTATACAACAGATACAGGTATTGTACTGTTCTGTAAAAAAAAGAAATTGTACTGCAAGACATTGTTGTGGTGCATGCTGCAAAACCTACTGCCAATATATGTGTGAAATGATAATTTAATTATTTTTAAAAAAAAATCATAGATAACAGTTATAGGTAATATATGTTATATATATTGTAGGAAAACATAACAATTATTCAATATAAGTGTTAAATTTTCCTTTTTTAAAGTTATCATATAAATAGCAAACATAACACTTATTTACAAAATGTGTTATCTGGCGATATAACATTTATTATAAATGAATGTTATGTTTTCTCTAGCAAACATAACACTTTCGTCAGGTGTTATGTTTACTTTACATTACATTGACTTGGATAACACCTCAAAATTGTTATGTAAAGCCTTATTTAACAGTTATCTTTGCCTTTTTTGTAGTAGTGAATTCACGTCATCACATAAATCACGTACACATTTACGTCATCTTGTTCAATCCAGTGTGAAAATATTCAATCCATCATAATCTCAATCCATTCATAGCGATTTCAATAACTCATTTTATATTCACAACCGTCACTTGAGTTCATTTATCACTTCAGATTCATAATCATTTCATTATCACAAGTTCTTACCAATTCCAACTTTCATAAAGTCTCAGTATTAATAACCATAATAATATTCATGATAATCATAATGATACATAGTAATAATAATAACAATAATAATCATAATAATAATAATAATAATAATAATAATAATAATAATAATAATAATAATAATAATATACTAACAATAATCATAACATTATTAAATAACATAACCGATTTTAATAACGTTATAATAACCATCTTTTTCATATCGTACATCGTCTATAGTCATGATTCATGATCGAAATCCGTAGTCATTATCCATTTTGTCATTCGTATTCATAATCCGCATTAAGTCGATACTTCATATTTTATAGTCCATACTTATAAATTTTTATAAGCACATAATCACGTAATCAATTCGTTTTACGCTAACGGGATCTATGTTTAGATAGACATCGGAGATTACCTCGTGACACGTGCCCAAAAGTTAAGTTCACGAACATATTAGGACTCATGGTATTCCTCGTCTACGAAATCGGAGACTACAACAGATGTTCACAAGATCTAAGTTAGTTACCTAAATAACCCCTTTTTATAAAATATACGATTTAAATAATCCAAATAACTTAAAGAAATTCTTTATTATTTTAAGAGAGTTTATGAATCAAAGTTTATAGTTTTCAAATCATTTATGAAATCATTTTAAGTACTCACAAAATTACTTCAACTTCATTTTTATTAACTTGAATAATTATTTTAAACATAAAAACTAACTTTATTATACTCCTTGTTTTATTTTAGAAAATTAAGAAACATTATCAATTTATAAAAGATTAAAGTGAAACTAAAACAATAAACATACTAACTTAGTAAGATAGGCTAATTTAGGAAAGTCAAAGGTTTCGGGTGGAAATAAATAAAACTCAATAAACAAAAAGAAATAGAAAAAGGAGTTTTAAAAATAAAACAACTCAGTTTCTCAAACTGACAAACGTTGCAAGGGACAAACGAAAAAGGAAGGGAGAAACAAGGGAGCGAAGCAGGGGAGGCGAAGGAGAAAGGTGGTGCTGGTGTGGTGCTTCTAAGCAAACCGAGGTGGTCGAGCAGGCAAGGACGGAATTCAGGTGGTCCGACAGTGGTGTGAGTGAGGGAGGCTGGTGTTGTGGTGGTTGGCTGACGCGGGCTGCGGGCTGAAGGGCTGGCGGTTGGTGTTTGTCGTGGTGGTTGGCCGCGATTCAGGTGATGCAGGCGGTTTTTCGAGGTGGTGGTTTCCGGCGGAGGAAAGAACAGAGGAGTTGTTTATGGGGTTGAATTTCATTTTTAATTTTCAAAATAAAATTTCAGAAATTAGGAAGAAGAGAATTGAATTGAAGCAAACCTTTTGAATTGTTTTGCTTGAGTAATTTGATGAGAGTGAGTCAGTATTTATAGGGGATATTTTCGGTCAGAAATCCAATGGTGGATGAGTGAGTTTTGCTTTTGAAATTTTTTTTGTCCCCAATTGAATTATTGCTGACAAAGGTGAGATTTCTGTGTTGAAATTCTTGGTTTGAGTGCTTTGAACCAGACGAAGGAGAAGGAGGGAGATGAAGGAAGGTGTTGCAATTCTTGGTTTTTGAGCTTTTGAATCAGAAGAAGAAGGAGGGAAGGAGATGAAGATGATGAGTGAAGAATCACGTTTTTCACTCTTTTTATTTTTGTTTTGTTTTGTTTTCATTTTCCTTTTTTTTCTTTTGTCTTTTGGCTAAAAGACATATGAGTTTGGACTTGGTATTTGGGCTTTGTACTAATATGGATGGACAATTTGTGTAAGGATATCCATAACAAATGTAAAAAGTTTAATTAATTTAGAAATAATGAAATGAATAATAAAACAAGTAAATGATTTATTTTAAACTTGTTAAATAAATCAAAACTAAATGAAATTATTATTTTAATAAACGTAGTTATTAAATAAAATCGCATTATCGTAAAACAAATTTTGAGTGGAAATAATATTAAACCTTAATAAATAATAAAATAACTTCTGAAAATTCAGGGTATTACACATTCACATCACAAACTTTTAGAATAAGTTTTACAACACATACGAGGACAATTCAGGCTAGACAATTAAAGGGAAAACACAAAGATTATTACCTCCATGAGTTCCTGCTTAAATTGAAGAATGAACAAACTCGTATAGTACATGTTCTAAGTCTAAGAACTAAACTATAACCCCAGAAAGGGGTTGGCTAGGCTAAGGCTAGGCTACGCTAGAAAGTAATTAGCAAGTTATTGTGTGTCGTGTTTGTTGTTGTTGGATGGATCATCTCCCTTATATTTATACACCAATATGCTACGTAACTTCCATGCATCTTTGGAGGGAAATGATTTGAATCAAAGATGATTCAAATCACAACTGCTTTCTGGTGCTGAAATGCACATGTTCCTGCTTACGTAGCTTGTCCCATGATTATCTTGTTAACTGCTCATACCCTTGTCTTTGCTTGACTTTCATCTCCTGAAGACCTTAGTTAATC
>NC_079207.1:51283031-51364214 GCF_026745355.1 Beta vulgaris subsp. vulgaris
TACATAAAAATACTTTGAACAATGTATATATTATTATCATAAATCATAAACGTAGTTCGTACAATTAAAATCCCTACATACGTTCATCAATATATAATACTTCATAACTAATATGTTTCTAAAAATACCACAAAATTAAAACACAATAAAGATGTAGTTGTAGCCTTACAAAGCTAAATAATACTAAGATCTAGCAAAACAATGGTGGTATCCAGTTTGAAGCTTCAAGTAGTGTCTTCCTGTTCTTGATCTGTTGGACCTTTATTATTATTTTCGAGTACCTTGAAAAGATGAAAAATAAGACCAAAATTATAATTAGCACATGTAATATATCCCAAGAAATCAATATATGAAGCAAGATAAGTGCAATTAAGCAAATTTTTCTACAAATTACAGAAGATGAGCAACATGCACACCAAGTTGTTACTTATTTCATCATCCTAAATTGAGACTGAGAATCCCTCTGAAACTTATTCTAGAAGTAAATTAAAGGTGTAAAATAAAATACCATTATGAACTGTGCAATGGCCAAAATCACCTCCTTGCGCAAGCATGTTTATCATCAGATGTGTTTAAAACAGGGCAAAAAATTATATACAATGCATTTTTTTACTTTTTGCTCATGCATCAGGAGCATACACATGTCCATGTGTTTGTATGCCAAAAGGCAATAAACTTAAAACCAAAAGTTTCCATGCATCCAAATCTAGTAGGAAGAAAAGCAACTTAAGGGTTGCATATAGGTGGACACTGATTCAGATGTGAATTAATAAGCTAGTATTACTGACATTATTAATACTAATGTAGCAAGTAAGTGGAACTATAACCAAATCTAACCTCTGAATTGCTCCGCCATTGCCACTATCACCAGAAGCTGCAGTTAGAAGCAAAAGTTTCAAGTAGCCTTTAGAGGCATCCTGCAACATTAAAGGTAGATAAGTTAAGTGTTGCGCAAAAAGAAAGAAAGAAGGAAAAAAAAAAGGTCTAAGCAGGTAACAGATCAGGATGGAGTAAAAATGACCTCCTACATATCTCAATCAAAAAACAAAAGAAAGGGAGCAGAAGTGAGTGGGACATCCAAGAGTATATATATGACACACTTTAATGACATGACGTCCTCAAGATCTAATACAGGGCTTAGTGTCTCAAGCACATAACGGACTCCTATTAGCCTCCAACATATCTTTAAACCATGACCAACGTTTTATACAAGTGACCTGTTCTATTCAGGTCACCTATAATTTATTGAGGAGTCCGCGATAACTGAATAAAAAAAATACAATCAAAACAAGAATAAGAAAATTTAACAATGATAACAACATATACACCAAAGCAACTGTGCTGACTAGAAGTAAAAACAGATAAAATAGCCAGATATAACTAATAAGAAACAAACACTTTACAGGATTATGTCGTTAATTCATCGAGCAATCTGAAAATTTGAACAATCACTGTTTGTTCTGTTTGAAAGTGTTGAGCCCCATGTTCGAAATCGAAACACTCCTAACTTCATTCCTACCTCACTTCCAAGGAGAAAAACGCCATCAAAGGTATGAGAGACAAGCATTAAAATCCTTGTCTGAAAAACTTATGTCACAACACAAGTAAAAGTGAAGTGATGATGAACACAAGAGTCAAGACACTCAGTCTAGCAAGGAGGTGATAAGAACATAAATTTATATAATTTAAGGTAAGCAAGGGGTTCATATGAAGAGCAGCAAAAGACATACATCCATCTCTTAATCCCAAACAGATTTTTTATCCCTTTTTTTGTCATTCGGACTATTAGGCTTGTTTAGGAGAAAACAAGGAGAATTCAACCAAATTCAGAAATCCCGTACCTTCTTTTTGCAGATACCACCATCAGAATCAAGTAATTCATTGAGTTTCTCCTCAACTGCATCATTTAGGTCATGTGTAACATAGGTGAATAAAATTATTCATATGCTTAATCTCAAAAGGCTAAAAACATCTACCTGCTTCACGATGACCATTAGCAGAACCCTCTAGTATTTGGCTTGTAGGATGACATCTTAGATTTTGAGGTAATTAGAACAGCCTTCCCAACAGTTGCTGAACTGCCGCTAGATTTCCGGTTCTTAACAGAGTTAGGTGGGCGAGAAATTTTTGTTCCGGGACGCGGTCTTGCATAGTTCACACGCAGCATAAACCTCAGTTACCCTACCACTTGAATCAATGGAACCAGTGAGAGACTTTTGCATTGTGTTTTCTACAGGCAGTATATCTGATTTCGGGGAAGATGTTGTTGTGCTCATCGCAGGCCCGGCTAAGGCCCTGTGTAGGGTGATCAACTGCACAAGGCCCCAAAAAATATAAGGGCCCAATTGTTGTGTTGACCGCCCAAAATTTATTTTAAAAAAATCTTACTTCACGCGGCAACCTTTACGGCTTCACTCCTTCAGTATTCAGGCATTAATTGCTCCTCCAAAACCCATTAAGAACTGCGTCTTTTCCAATCCTCCAAAATTTCATTAATGGCTCTTTCTTCAAAACTCCATTAATGACTCCACCATAGCTTCAAGCTGACATATTTAAAATTAGGTTTAATTGGTAATTTTAATTTCTTTCTCTCTCATATCTCTTGGTCTCCTTCTACCTCACTCTCTTTAGAATAGCTATTGCCTTCACCACATAGCCTTGTCGCCCATCCCAGATCAACTCCATCAGCCATTCGTTTCAAGGTGCTACTACTTGTTAATTGTTCTACCATTCCATGCTTTTTTTCTATTTCTTGTTAATTTCATTTAAATTGCTACTACAAGTCTATTATGTGGTTTGGTTTTTGATTGATTCTGTAAGGGTTTTCTACATGCTCAAATTATTAATTTGATTGTTAGTCCATCAATTGAAACAATAGAAATTTTTGTTGTTAAGAATACAATTTATTGATATTACCCTGTGAACTAATTTTCAGATTTATCATCTATACATATAATGCTTGTGTTTGATGTTAGCGGTTTGACTGTTCTAGTATATTAATCAAATTTTCATAGTGTTCATGTGAGAATTTCATGTATAACTATTGGGCTACGGTTAAATAAAAAATGGAGAATGATCTATCTTTATACATTATTGGAGGGTTAAGGAATAAGGGCCCCAGTTATATTGTTCGCACAGGGGCCTCATTTTCTTTGAGACGGCCCTGGCTCATCGAATGTTCTGTTTTGAGTGTATGGTTTTGTATAGCAGATATAGATTGATTTCAAAAAATTTTAGACTATAAGCCTGTCGAACTATCTATAGATTCATGAACTTCATCAATTGTGACTCTTTCTAGCACAGTAAGTGATAGCTCAACGTCATCAATTGAAGACTCTAATTTATTTATTAAATTATCAGCTTCAACAATGATATCAGAATTCTCCTCATTTATGTTATCTCCAGTTAAACCCCGTTCAACATCCTGAGAACTGGATTTAGCCATCCTCTCCTCCAGGCTATGGTCAATTTCACCATTTTCATTAACCATTACAGGTTCTGGAAATTCTTCATCTGAGTCTCCTTGAACAATTCCTTTTGCATTGAGTGGATCACCTCCTATATAGCCCCGACACTTACGAGAGCCACAATGACATTTCTTTGCAGCAGCACCAAATACCCGTACATAATTATAGTCAAAAGTCAACTCTTCACCCTGTCATAGCCGAGTTACAATCACATGAAAATCAGACCAGTACATTCATATTTGCAAAAACGCTTAGCAAGATCATGTACCCCAGTCTCAACATGATTAGCTCACTCAACATAAACAAAGTTCATAGGTTTTCATCTTCAACTTATTGCTCGTGCGCTATGCTTGAAGCTTCTTTGATGTTCGGGGCTTGTATGTAAGCCTCGTGTTTGAGTGGCACACCCAATTTCTGTCCAATTTTCATTGCTTCCCCCCTCCCCCTCCCCTTACAAAAAAATGCATTGCTCTTTCCTCAGTTTTTCTTTTCTTTAACCAATTCTTATTTATTCATTGATGTTTAAGAAACCTCACGGTTCAAAAGTGGGGGGAACTCGGAAGTATATTCCACAGTAGTGTCAACAAGTTAAGGGTGAAGGTACACATCTCTAAGCATCTCAAGAGTCAAGACCCTCAGCCACAATATGTAGCTTCACCCTTAAATCCTAAATCCAGCTCAGGGGGTTGATAGTTCAAACTATTAAGAGTGTGGCATGTGCATGAAATCATAACACTCTAGAATATGTTAATGTGCTCAATATTGCTTTGACAATTTTGTACTCTATACTGTGAAAACTGAAACTTAAGCGACCAATAGAGTTAGTATACTGTTGATAGTAACAAATATCTTTATCCCATAGATTATATGTGCAAAGTATCGCCACTTGGGATTAATAAAACCTAAAATATAACAAACACCTATTGTAATTCAAAAAAACCAGATTGATATTTACAAAATTCATCAAAAAACAATAATTGGAGACAAATTACAGAAGGCACACATACCTGATGAAGAAGACGATGGCAAACAAGAACAATTTTATTGAAATTTCAGAGAATTCCGTTGTACAACTCACATTCTCGCCGCTTTGCAATTTGTGAGCGAAATTCGAAGACTTGGAACGAAAAAAAAAGAGCAATTGATGAGCGAATTGAGAAATTCGAAGAATTGGAACGAAAAAAATGGAGAAGAAGGCATACCTGATGAAGAAGACGGTTATGGCGAGCAATTGATGAGCGAATTGGGAAGAAGATGATTATAGGGTTTTTCGTTAACTACCAGCGCAGTGTTAGAGCTACAGTATTGTGTGCAGTTTGTGAGGAAAAGTGGGGGGAATTTTTTATTTTTAATTATCATTTAAATTGCTCTAAAATTTTAAGCACGGGATACTATCTAATAAATTCACGTGCCCTACACGTGTAATGAGGATGCTTAAAAGCGTAGGCAAGATTCTCGACGCTTTTAAGCGTCGAGATACTGCGGAATCAATTTGGTCCGCTCAACACTTATACCGAGGCGTCGAGCATAAAGCGTCCAGAAGGTAAGGGTTCTCTAGTAGTGTTCATTTTGGACACGGAAATTAAAGAAACAATAATTATGATGTACTTGTACAGGGAGTTGTTGTTGTTTTTGGAAGTATTGTCATAGAAAATGAAAAAGAATGAGAACATTAAACGGATGGGCATGTGAAAAGAGTAAAAAGGCTTTTATTATACCCAACCAATGACATTGAAGAAACATTAAACGAAAGTATCAAAAACTCATGTGAAAAGATGGAGAGAATGGGTAAAAAGTGATGTTTTAATCTATATATCTATATAAACCTAGAAAAATAAGCTTAGTTGTAATCAATTTAGGCTATCAACGCCATTTGTCATCTTTAATCAATTCCTCCAAAATTTTGAATGTCATGTGTCGTATGATGGTTGAACATGCATGCTGATGTGTCATTCTTCCCTTCAATCCAAAAGTGTGACATACATTCCTTTTTTGACTTTTCCATTCAATAAGATGATCAGTCAATTAAAATCTCCCAAATTCGGTAAGTTTTTTTTTTTTACCATTTCCTTCAATCATGGCAGTCGCTGAAATTCAATAACTAGAGTTGATTTTTGCATCCCAAATCACAACCCCTAAAAATATGCCATGATTTATGGATTTATCCATAATTCAATTCGCTAATTAATCCAATATACTTCATGTATTATGCTACTACTAATGCATCTCTTTTATGTGTGGCAGATAATTGATTTTGGATTCTTAAAAAATATGCATTCTTTAATTAAAAATCAAAATCCATTTTTATATATCCTTATACTTTTCGCTGGATTTTTGGCCTTATATATATATAGATACCATAAATTACGGGTATTAATAAGCCGCATTTTACCCAGACTTTTAGCCTTATTTAATGGCGAACAAAAAAGGCTTTTACAAAGATGATGGAAAACATATAGCATTGAGATAATTCTTTAATTTTCATCAAACTTTATTCATGAGATTATATATTGTTCACCCTATCAATAATGACATAGAAGTAATATTTTAGATTTGTTATTTTAGTCATCCAAGTAGGGTGAATTTGTAAGGCACAATATAATTAAATTTGTTGTATATTTTGATTATTGTCATGAGTGTAGTCTAAAACTGAAGGCTCATTACAAGTTCATTAAAGTTAATAAATATGAAAAGTTGAAACCTAACTAATGTTATCATAATCCATACTTCAATTTCAAACTAAAAGAAAAGGAGTTTATTTGATTAATGTTATCCAAATTGTTAATAGATTAAAAGAGTTTCACCTCCCTTTAATTAAATAAACAAAAATTTATAGTTCAAAGTGGATAATGTAAAATTCTGATTTTGTGAAGTACTTTATCCGTACTTTTTAATCAACTTTTTTAAAAGAAATTGTGGTTCATTGATCCACCATGGCATTAACTAAATCCACTCAACACATGGGTCATAAGCCAATTTTAATATATATTTAATATACAATTAAAAACATCAAATCACAAGCTAGATCATGATTATAAAAAAAAAATCTTAAATCTTAAATTTATGAAATAGAAAATTTTTCTTGCAAATTACGCGGATTTGAATTAGGGGAGAATAAAAGTCTATATGAGTTCAAAATCAATTTCTAAAGAAGAAGGCAACTTGGGAATGCACGAAAGCTACTTGCCAAAGTTCTTGAATGCAATTAGATGTTTGAGCTTACCAAATCATAGCATAACAAAATTACACATGAATATGTTTTTCGTTAACTATAAATCACCAAAGATAAACTAATTAGAGTTTATGAATAGTGTAAAAGTAAAACCGTTGCAAGTTAAAAGAAACGGAGGAAGTATAAAATGATATATTTGAAATGAATTTAATGTATAATTATCATTATTGTAAAAAAAAATTGTGTTAAACAACATATCATCTATATTTATAATATTATCTTATAATAAAAATTACTTGCTAAATAGATAATCTGCAATTGCATGTGCTAGGTTCTACTTTATAATTTATGATAATTTATATGGCCCGTATAATTTTTTAATAACACTTCTACATTATATACGCTGCTCAAAAGTGATGGAGTACACATATATAGTTACTTTTACTTAAAATTAATTAACATAAATGGGTGGATGTTTTGGCATGTAAAGTGAATCTTTTGGAGGACAAGATAGGTGGTGGGTTGGGTATCAGAAGGTACTGATATAGAAGTGGGTAGTGGAAAAGGGATGGTTTTTATTTTGTACTTGCCACGGTGATGGGTGGGCATATGGATGACTTTATCTCCCTTTAATATTTAAAATACCATCATATATGATCAAAAAATATAGAACATGCCAATAGCAGATGTATTATCCTATTAGCTGAATATTTGAAACCCCACTTCAAAAAAAGAAATTAAATCTTAGAGTATATGAAACCCTCATAGCTGATTTCCTATTCACAAATTAAACCTTTTAGGCTTTACGAAAGTTGTAGGTGGATATGCTTATATAGATAAAAATTTTTTTTTTGGAATTATCTTTCTAAAGTAATATGAATTTATCTTTTCCGTTTTTAACTTCTAAATCATCACTTCTACAGAACCATGGGTGGGGTTTTTGGCATTACCAAGATCGATCATAATGTGGATGCAACCATAAGTACTCAATTGATTTTTCTCCAGGAAATTAGCGCACTTGCTAACGGGATATATTATCACATCATGCACCTTTGGCATGACATCCATAGACTTTCCACAACGAGGAGGTCTTCTTTTTTTGCAATTTTAATTAGTAGTTTAACACTAACTTAATATTTCAAAATCGAACATAGGTACGTACTACAACTTAGAAAATTTATGAGAATAAGTTCATTAGAACATAATAATAAAAACTTATAACTTCTACGTTACTCATGTTGCTTTGACAATTTTCAAGGGAAAGATAGAGAATGAGAAAAGAGATAGAGGAAGAGGAAGAAGAAGAGGGGAAAAAAAATATCGGAACGAGGGTGTATATATAACGAAGTGGTGGATGATAAAAGTATTAGGATTAGTAGGTTTTATATGCAATTACTCTTATGTGCATTTAGTCTACAATAAGGTTATATCGAACTATTTTACTTTTGGTCAAAACAAGTTACTTTCAAGTCCAAATGGGTCACTTTTTAGTTTTAAATGGGTCACTTTTATATAAAAGACAACTTTTAACGTTAAACAAGTCAGCTTTGTATAAGTAAATTGACCGTATTACGGCAGAAAGTTACCCATTTCTTAAGCATGGGTTATGTATTCAGACACGTACTATTGCATGACGTTGTTTGAAGAGTTACAAGGAGAGATGGCCAATAGTGCGGACAAATCCAGCCCCTCCAACCCAGCCCACCTCGTGGGCCGTGTGGGCCGGGCTCGCAAAAAGCCCGGTCTAGCCCAGCTCGAACCGTGAACTTGGTGGGTGGGTCGTGGGCCATATTTCTTGAGCCCAGCCCACTAAAGCCCGCTACTAAAACCGCCCAGCCCGGACCACGAAACCGGTCCAACCCAACCCATGAACCAGACCAGCCCAGTCCAAGTTATTATTGAACCAAATTGTGTATATTTTAATCAAATTGTATATATTTTAATCAAATTGCATATATTATAATTCAATCAATTTTAAAATAATAAATTATTCATTAATTTTAATAATTGTATATATTTTTATTCATTTTAAAGATTTTATATAACAATAATGAATAATTTCAATGATTAAATAATTTTGAAAACAAATATCTCATGCCGGCCCACCAGCTCGGTCCAGCCCACCAGACCCACGAACCATCAGAAACGCTTCTCGAACCGTGAAAATCGGTAACAGACTGGTGTGGGCCAAGACTTTTCAGCCCGCGGACCAGCCCATCCAACCCATGAATTTCACGGTCCGGTCCTTGGCCGTGAAATCTCAGCCCAGCCCGCTACGGCCCACGGTCCGGCCCGCTCAGCCCGCACCAGTGGCAATCACTAGTTACAAGCAAACCGTGTTTGAAAATCTTAATATATAATAAAGATCGTGGCAACTCATCTGTTACAACCAGTGTGGTTTATAAGGAAGTTTTTCAAAATGTTTGAATTGTGTATTGAGTTGTGATTGACCTTATTTTTTTTATGTATCAATTTAGATAAAGTGTAATTGTTTTTTTTTTTTCATAATGTGTTGTCAATTCAATTTGATCAATCTCACTAAACAAAAATGTTGAAGACATTAATAACATGTCTCTTTTTGTCACAAATAATTTATAATATCACATATAAATATGGCTCCTGTGCAATTTTTGCATGGGTTAAAAACTACTCCCTCCGTTTCATTTTAATCTACACACTTACACTTTTCACGCATGCCAATGTAAAACTTTAAGGACATATATCTTTAGTTTTGTAATTGTAAAAATTATAAAAAGTACATATTAATAAAATACATACTAAGGCGAATCTAACAAGATCTCACATGACTATGTTTTTATTCACGTATTAATCACAAACGAGGGTCAAAGTGCAATTCGTGAATAGTGTAAAATGTCAAAGTGTATAGATTAATATGAAACGGAGGGAGTAGTTTAGAAACAATAGAAATGAGAATAATATTTTGAGACACTCAAAGCAAAACATTGGAAGTTGGGAACTATAAAATGGAATGGAGGGAGTACTGGATTAGGAGTTTCCTTCTCGGCAAGCGTGTAGTTTAAATGTTTGATTGCTCGCTTTGATTGTTTGAGCAAATCTCTCCCCTTCTCATCACTCATCACTCCTTCCTGGTTTCTGTGACATAGTTGGGAAATGCATGGACGACCAAGAAAACCCTCAAATCCTGAAGATGAAGCAGCTTCTGCTGCTAAAGCCTCCAAATTACGCAATCTTCAATCACAATTCATCCATTTTCATCACAACAAACTGTACTCTTCTCTCTGTCTAATCAAAATCAAATGATTCTTGTTTTTTTGTTTTTGTTTGTGTTATCATTTAGTTTTGTTTGCTCAATTAATTTCAGCTACGACAAAGAAGCAGTGGAAGTCTGCACAAAACTGCTTGAGATAAACCCAGAATATTACACTGCCTGGAATTATCGCAAACTCGCTGTTGACCATTTTCTGAGTCAACCCGGCTGCGATCCCGACACTATTTTGAATGAGGAGCTTCGCGTTGTAAGTCGACTCTCATTTATTATTTGTTGGAGTTAGCTACTTAATTGCATCAGTTAAGAATCATATACTTCTACATTTGTGCTTCAATGTTTATCAAATTTATGTTGGTGGTAATGTTTGATTTCTTGAAAATGTTGGATGAGCTTTGGGGTCTTAGATCTGGGGTTTTGTGGGTTATTCCAAATTCGTAGGCGAAAATGTTCCAAGCTTAAAATTTTGAAATTAGGTTCCAAATTTGTTAAGGTTCACCCTAGTTGGAGATTTTTTTTATTGTTATCAAGTCCTGATAGTGTTGAGTGCTGGAAATGTGGATACATGATTTATTTTAGGTTTAAGTAAGTGTTGATTAATGTTTGTATTCTGAGGAATTGACAATGATTTAGGTAGAGAGTGCACTGAGACAAAATTTCAAGTCATATGGTGCGTGGCATCATCGCAAATGGGTGATTAGCAAGGGCCATTCATCTGTAGACCAGGAATTACGTCTATTAGATAAGTTTCAGAAGGCTGATTCACGGAATTTTCACGCATGGAACTATAGACGGTAAAAATATGCACTGTCACTTGGATATGATAGTTTGACACAGCATGGTTTTGGTTGAACTTCTTTTTTAATCTGTTGTGCTTCAGATTCGTGGCTGCACTGAAGAGTATTGCAGAAGAGGATGAATTGAAGTATACCGCCGATATGATTGCAAGAAATTTCAGCAATTATTCAGCTTGGCATAACCGCAGGTATTATCTTCTCGAACTTTGGTATGTATAAAGATTTTATTATATGGTTGGCTAAGATTTTGGTGTGCATTTTGTGATTGTTCTCTGTTTGATATGGAACCCTCTCAAACAATACTAATGAGAAGAGAACAATAGTGCATTTTGGTTACACTTACTTCTTCCAT
The DNA here is from genome assembly GCF_026745355.1 of Beta vulgaris subsp. vulgaris. Classification (NCBI taxonomy): domain Eukaryota; kingdom Viridiplantae; phylum Streptophyta; class Magnoliopsida; order Caryophyllales; family Amaranthaceae; genus Beta; species Beta vulgaris. The sequence goes on from NC_079207.1 coordinate 51,294,067, forward strand.
TGCTTATGCTTCATCATACCTTCTTTGATGTTTCTCATCATTTTAGTTTACCGGACTTTCAGTGTGCTTCTGTCAAACTTACTAAAACAAAAGGCTGAGGGATTCGTTTCAAAAGAGAAGATTTTAACCGACGAGTATGACTTTGTGCACCAAGCACTTTTCACTGATCCTGATGACCAAAGTGGTTGGTTCTATCATCTTTGGCTTATGGAGCAAACAGTCACAAGAGATTCTCCTTGGTTGGTTTCCTCTTGGCCTGCTTCTGATTCCGAGCACCTTATATATGCAAACAAGTTAACGTCTGGCTGTATGGTCTCGCCATTTGCAAGCTACTCCTTTGATGGAGGAACAATACCTGTGATTCTATATTTTGACCAAGCTGTTAAAGGTTTAAACTCTTCTACTGTTTCCATCAAATCTGCACTTACAGAAAGTGTAGATATTATTTGGAGGCCTCTTTCAGCTGATAAATATGAGAGTGCTCATGCTTGGGTTGCACTGCTAAAGTTTTCAGATGTGCAGCTTGATTATTCCATTCCAGTTGAAGTTAGCATGGGACATTCTCCACAGATCATCTCTCTGAGTGGGGGCTCCTTGAGCAATGTGTTTCAGTTTAAATTCATGGTCCGATTTCAGCAGTTTGATCCAGAACATGCGGAAGGGGAGAATATACAGGCAATGTCATGGGAAGACTCAAATTTTCAGAGATATGAAATTGACTCTGGGAAACTAAATTTCTTATTGTCGTTCAGTGAATTGCAAATTGACAAGGATCAAGACAGTGATACTTCTAAGTGGCAGGTGGATATGTTAGCCAATGAGATTGAGCTCTTTCGTCTATTGCTCTCTGATGCAGACTGGTACGCCTCATCGGATGGTTTAGAATCTCGTACCATACTTTTATTTTGGAGATTAAAAAAGCAATCCTGGTGCATATTTTATATGCTTATACTCCATGTTTGTGTTTGCAGCAAAATTGGAAAGCTTACACTTGCGAGACTGTTGACAGCCCTAGATACAATTATGTCACACAGCAGCTCTTTAAATTCTTACAAGATGGTGCATACTGAAGAAATTTTGGCTTTATATAGTGATTTGATGAAAATGGACCCACCTCACTCGGAATACTATAAAGAAGAACACAGTTTGGCTGTACTACGGCAGGTGTGTCATTACTTGATTATGTTATCCAGATTCCAGAGAGGGTGATCTATCACCTAGTGTATTAAGATTTGACTTTCAATTCATAATACGGAAGCTTATAATTATATTTCCAATATGAAATTTTACATCTAGTATAGGGATCTTACTGCTTGTCATTTTTCTGCCAATCTGTAAAGCCGTAAATGTACTGTTGGGTGGCAGCTTTTTCTAAGAGAAAAATAGCTATTGTCTAGTTTTTCAGGGAAGATCTCTTGTATTGGATAGATAAGAAGTAGCTCACGATGTGAGAGTATTTCAGCTAGCCTGTCGTCATTTTTCATTGCGAATGCTTTCATGCTAGCAGCTGTGAATCTTTGCTGTTGATGTTGAAAATGACCTCTTCAATTCACCTCTAGATTGGCCCCCAATGGAGCAATATTTATAGTAGATGAACATGTTAACTATTGATGTTATGTTAAAGTGCAGCATTCTGTAGCTTTTATACTTGAAGTCTTGGTTAGCTTCCATTTTTGTGCAGCTGAATTACTGGAATACTTACATAGATTGCATTGTTGATCTTTAGATTACTTGTTGCAAGGACAGCTTGTTGAGATATTGCTGGCGCTATGGGGAACTAACCAAATCAAATGACCAACGCTTTATTTGCTTGCGTTTCAATAACTTGTCACTAACAAGAATTGGGTCCATCGAGAGATTATTGTGGCTTCAAATGCTAGATCTCAGCCACAACGAACTTGGATCAATTGAAGGTAATGATGTTCTCTTGAGTTAGAGTTCTTGTTTTTGAATGGTTAGCTGCAGACTGCAGTGTGCCTGCTCAGTTTTTGGGTTAAAGTTGTTCTTTTTGTTTTATATGGATTTTCCTTCTTATCCCATGAACAGCCGTGCTTTGCAACTAATTCATCTAGGTTAGCTCTCTGTTAGGGAGTGTGATTTTCAGATTTTGTTCTTCCTTTCGAGCTAGCAAAGTGCCAAAGTCAGACATAGAATTGATAGGGTACTTTAGCTGAATTAATGTAGTAAGCAAAGCGACCCCGATAACAGTAATAAGAAGAGATATGTGTATGTTCAGGAGCCGCTTTTGTAGTTATGGCTCATACCATATTGTAAATGTTTAGGAAAACATAGTGTCATCTACTTGAGCAGTGACAAATACTTGGAATTCCGGGTCTTGTTGACAACATGCAAATTACCTGAATAAAAGAGATGATTTTTCGTCACTGCAGTTCAATGTCCTATTGTCTTTCACTTTGCTAAACTTCCTCTAATTGGAAATAGGCACGTATCACTATGAGATGTGGTCAAAGTAGTGTTTAAGAGTCTCATAATCCTGGCTAATGTAATATTAGTAAAGGATGGATCCTCTAGTGTTGTTTTGTGTTTGTTTCCCCACTGCCAATAAAAGAATCTACAAGATGTTTGGAAAAAGTTGCCACTTATCCTAAAATGTAATAGTTTACGATTGGTTAACACAGAATTTTTTCAAAAATAATTAAGTAGGAAAGTAGGGCAATGGTCCATTTATTATACCGTTTTTTTTACAAAATTGTGCCACATCCCTAATTGCAAGGGGGGGGGGGGGATAATGTGAACGCACTATGTTTCATATCACCTCAGCAGAATTTTCGCTCTACTTGCGTGAAAGATTCGCTAAGAATTTTATATGCTTATCATCACAGGATTGGAGGCCATGCAGCTTCTTTCTTGTTTGAACCTGAGTAACAACAAGATCAAGAGTTTTACTGCTTTGAATCCGTTAAGGCATTTGAAGTTTCTTAAAGTGCTAAACATCTCAAACAATGAGATTGGGAAGCATTCAATTGACAGCACCAGGTACTTGTGCTCCTCTCCTTTGTCTCACACTGTAGAAAAAGATTGGAAGTCGGACATATCATTGGGGGATAGCAACCAACTGACAAAATATTGGGAGGCTTTTCTAATCTTTAGAGAATTAACATTGACTCAGCTTGAGGTAACAGGGAACCCCGTTGTTGATGATGATTTTAGATCGTTCTTGCATAAAATTTTGCCAACATTGAAGTGGCTTGATGGTAAAGGTTCATAGATAAGCTCACTTGATTACTGGTATTATTGAAAGCATATGATGTACAACAATTTCTTTATTTTTATTTTTTTTCATATAGCAGTTTCATATGATTCTAGTATCAAGGTAAAGAAATTATAAATAGTTCTTACGGTTTAATCTTTTGTCATAAAACATTGTTCCATGCTTATGCGTTTTGGACATTCTTATGAGGCAGTACTCTTTTTTATTTTTTTAAGTGGCAACATTTTGACTTTTGGTACTCTTTAGTGTTCATATACTTCCTCCGTTTCAAAATAAGTGCAACATTTGCATAGTGTTTACTATTCACAGTTTAAACTTTAATTAGCTTTGGTGATTTACATTTTAAGAAAAACATAGTCATGTGGGATCTTGTTAGATTCGTCTGAATGTGAATTTTTTTAATATCAACTTTTTATAATTTTTAGTTATTGATAATTGAAGATATTAATGGTTAAAATAATGCATTGGCAAACGTGAAAACAAGAAATGTTGCACTTATTTAGAAACGGAGGAAGTATATACTTTATCTGAAAGTGTTAAACTTAAATTAATATATAAATATTATTTAAAATGATGTTAGATCTTTCTCAATGTTCTTTTAAAAAGTATGATTATCATTTTTATCATCTCTTTTGTGACCGTAACATTACTTGCAAAATTGCTCCTGCTAAAAGTCCCCTCCTGTTCGGACTCAATATCTTGTACTAATTGATCTTAAAGATGGTGTAGTGCTATGAAATGAAAATTCTAGAATGGTCTTTTTTGAATGGAGAATGTGCGACCACAATCAATGTGAGCCACCTACATAAGCATTCTTTTCTCTTTTCTTCTTTTGCTTTGAAATGATTTTAGAAAATACTAAAGTCATTTATTCTAATTTCTAAAATTATTTTAAATAATTTCGAAAAATACAAAATAAAAAAAATATGAAAATTTCGAAAATTAGTTTCAGCCAATTTTTTTTGGAAAAATTCTTTTTCTTTTTACCTAGATTTTCTGTCTCCTCTCTTCTACCCCTTTCTCCCTCAAATCTTCCATGAATCTTTGATTCTTCTCGAATTTTCAATAGATTTACTTGGACCATTCTCTTTTCATGAAATGGTAAGAATTCATGAATTTGTGATGGAGAAGTTGTGAAATCGAAATTATAATTTTCAATTTTGGGAAAAATTTTGGTGAATTTTTTCACTTTCCTCTCTTCCATCTTTGTAAATTCATGAAATAGATGAACATAAGATTGATGATCGTATGTACACCATGAACGCCCAAATTTCCATAGAAATTAAGGTATTAGTTTTAAAATGTTGAAATTCAAAATCAAAATTCTAAGTCATTATGAAAACATGGTTTGGTGTTGGAAAACTGCTAATTTGGGATCGATTTGGGACTGATTTGTGCGTTTTTAAGTGTTGATGATCATTGTCGCACTAGATGAAGAATTTTAGAGGGGAGAGAAAAAATCGAAAGGTTGAAGATGAGGTTCAAAGAAGATGATTCAACGGACATGTTATAACGGACATAAGAAATAAACAAATAATTGAATGTCAAAACAATAAAATCAGACAACAGATTTACGTGGTTCACCAATTTGGCTACGTCCACGGGTAGAGAGAGAATATTTTATTATGTAAGGAAAACCAGATTACAGAGAGAATTAGACTATATTCGTAATCTAAAACAATTGGGTAATAATCTATTTATACTCTCGCGTCGAAAATGCATTTTCCAGAGATAACGGGCCACTGCCCGATCGGGCAGTAATGACTAACCCCAGAATAGTTGCGGGCCCGATCGGGCAAAACTCGGCCTGTCGTAGTTCGGTGAGTACGCCCGATCGGGCGGCTTCCCAAAGCAGCTGTTGACAAAACATTCTCGGGCCCGATCGGGCGACACTCCAAATCTTCATTTTGACGCATTTTGTCGAACACACTCAAGGCATTAATCTTACAAATCTCCATCGTGACTTGAATCCTCTCACAATAGCCTAGAATCTCCCTACGGACAGATTTGTACCAGAAGACAACCAAACCAGATTAGTCCCTAAGGATCCCAGATTTGGCCCTAGAGGGCAACTAACAATCACGAACATTGAGTAAGTTCAAACTATGTTGAAACTTACTCTGCGGAACCGGCTTGGTGAACATATCAGCAGGATTATCAGCAGTTCCTACCTTCTTCACCTTAATTGTTGTCTCACTCCTCAAAAAATGATAACTAACATCAATATGTTTAGTCCTCTCGTGATGGACTTGATCCTTGGCCAAGCCTATCACATTCAAACTGTCACAATACACAGTTGCCTGATCATGATTTAGCTGCTTCTGTCAAGGCCATATACTCTGCCTCAGTAGTAGACAAAGTCACAGTAGGCTGCAAAGTCGCTTTCCAACTCACAACAGAACCACCAAGAGTGAACACATAACAAGTCATAAATCTTCTACCATCCACATCTCGAACATAATCAGAATCGAAATATTCTTCAACTAAACATGCCATATCACCTCCATAAATAAGACCAACATCTGACGTACCTCTTAGATATCGAAAGATCATCTTGACTGCCTGCAATGCTCCTTACCAGGATCAACTATGAACCTATTAACAACACTGACTGCATGTGCAAAATCGAGCCTAGTGAAAACCATGACATACATCAAGCTCCCTACTACACTAGCATACGGAACCCGACTCATGTACTACTTCTCCTCAGTAGACTTAGGTGCAAATGCAACGGACGAATGACTATTTGAAGCACTTGGTGAATCTATAGGTTTTGTTGTTTACATGCCAAACCTTGACAATATCTTCTCAATATAGCCTTTCTGTGACAACAAAAGCTTTTTCTATAGCCCTCTCCCTATAAATCTCCATACCCAGTATCTTCCTTGCTGCACCCAAATTCAGCACTGAGAAGTTCCTTCAACCTTTGGACATCCAACTTGTTCCCAGCAGCTATCAACATATCATCTAAATATAACACTAAGTAAATGAAAGATCCATATGTGAGCTTGTTGTGATACACACAACAATCATATGGACTCCTGTTGTAGCCTAACTTCATCATATAGCTATCAAATTTCTTGTACGACTACCTCGGAGACTGCTTTAGCCCATATAAGGACTTCTTCAACTTGCAAACACATTTTTTTCTTTCCCGGAACCTGGAACCCATCTGGTTAAGCCATGTATATCTCCTCCTCCAACTCTCCATGTAGAAAAGTTATTTTCACATCTAGCTGCTCAAGCTCAAAGACCTGATGGGCAGCTATTGCTAGTAGCACCCTGATGGAAGTATGTCTGACTACAGGAGAAAATATCTCTTTGTAGTCTACATCCTCCCTTTGTGTGAACCCTCTTGCAACCAGTCGAGCCTTATACTTGACCCCCTCTACAGATGTTATCCCCTCCATTTTCTTGAAAATCCACTTACAAGTAACAATTTTTCTCCCTGGAGGCTTAGGCATAAGCTCCCAAGTCTCGTTCTTATGAAGTGATTCCATCTCTTCCTCCATTGCAGAAAGCCAATGGATAGACTCCGTACATGTAACTGCTTCCTTAATGTGGATGGCTCATAGACATCGTGTAACACCCCAGAATTTCAAAGCGAAAAAGAAAGAAATTATAATAATAGTATTATAGGACGATGGCGGAAACATCGTCTTCTGGGAATGTCACTACTACAAGAAATGCGTTTAAATATCTAAGTGATAAAACCAACATAAATAAATAGTATAAATAAATTAAATTGATAAGCCAAAAAGAAAAACTAACTCTTAAATTAATAAAAGAGTAGGCCTAAAACATCTAACATTTTAATGCTCACATCTCAAACCCGAGCCCAAAACCAAATAAGATTGTCATCAACATAACCTGCAAAATATACAACAAATATCCACAATCATGGGGAGTAACTAACAGCTCTCCCAGCTCAATTAGGATCCATGTAGAAGTTATCAAGCGTTAATAAATAAGTCCAATCAACATAAAAGATCAAACTGAACCAAAAACAGCAAAACAACAACTAACAGTTTAACACGGTTAAATAAAGTACATCATGATTAATAAACTTAATATAGACATACAAGATCAAAAACATAAGCCTCCAAAATAATATAAATAGCTTTTGAGAAAGAGCAGAACGCCAGTGGATCGCAACCCACTTCCTAAGGTTTGTCAGATCGAAATCTCCAGACAGCCTATGGGCTTACGTTCCCTACTGCCTGTGTCTAAGAATGGCCAAACTCCCGATGCAGGATAGTACCCAGCTCAGTACTTCCCAACCTCTCGGACGACAACAATTAACCCAGGTAATACCCCTAAATCGCAACCTAGGTGGTTGGCATGTTCTTCACCGGGGACTACATCTATCCACCGGATATCTTAATCTCAATAAAATATTTCAAATTAAATACATATATATATTATTCATCAAATATAAATATAAGGATGCCCTTCAGGCCTTACACCAAAATCAGCAGAAACTAGGATCGCAATCCAAAGTCTCAATTCAACGATATTTATTCTTCTCAAAGTAATAGTAATATAATACTAATAAAAATCATTTCACCCAACTGAAAAGAATAAATCTTTCTTCAAACATAAATATACACCAAAAACACAGTATAAACAGATACTCCAACTACTACACTCTCGTTGTCTGAGTTTGGGTACAAGGTTAATTACAATGTTAGTCATAATACCCCTGGTACATAACTCTTGGCGAAACGGTACTAAAGACAGTATTATTCTCCCTCGAGTACTGTAACGTCGACAACTTAGATATTGATTTATAAAACTACAATATTATTATAATCCCAAAATCATACAAACAACCAAACCATCATAAAATAATTAAAACACTCATAATATAAATATATGTCAATAATAATAATAAAAAATAATAATAATAAGCTCATGTAAGCATGCATATAGCAATAAGAGTAAATCATCATACCTGCATACATTGACACATAAGTATACATAACTATAACACCAAAATCTTATACATCTGATACGCCAGTATACTTGAATCATATCTAATCATTCAAACAACCCAACATCTTACAACACCATAACTACTAAGATGTAAATAAAAACCGTAAGCTTGCCACACTACCATGCTAATACGGAAGAAGCATCACTCTTAAGTTTGTGGCAGATAATAACAACAGATAACAAGCCATGGACATGAATCTTCCTCAAGCGACTTACACCGGCAGGCAACAGATATTCATACTCTCATATTATAATCATTTTGATCATACTTAAGCAAACCAACATAATAGGCGCATAACAACATGATTTACAATGTCACTAACCAATATGTAAACCATAAAGAATAATAAAACAAAAATTCTAACCATTAAACTCTAGCAAGGATAACAAAATAGTAGAATTAGTTTCCTTCCACATAACTATCACTCATAAACATTTAAGTATAACAAGTATAACATCAATAATATGAAACTTTAGCAACCCACAAATCTTAACATAAAAATCAACACAACTTAGATATTAAGAACTAAATAATTCCTAAACGAATTCTAATCGCACTAGGTTCGCCGTTAGTTACCTTTGAAGACCTCCAATTGCTTGCATTTTCAGCACGTACTGCTCTGCTCCGATCTCGATTCCCGTCAATGTGTAGTCTGATTTAAAATCGCTCCGGTCATAATGAAGGAATGTCCTAATACTGCTGTCCAAATTTCAGGGCGATCCAACGGTTCGATCTTCGCGATGATCAAATTCGTGAAGGTACGAAGGAAAACAAAACGGGTGACCCGTCTGATTGAAACAGAAACTGCGACCAATTCTTCCAGTATCTTAAAACGAATGACACCACGAGCAAGATCCTCCGAGTAGATGAATTTCGACTACTCACACGTCCAATTCCGATAAGAGACGAAGGAGATATGGGGCAAACAAGATGAGTGTGCAGAAATGGCCGAAAATGCGAGAAGGGAGAAGGACTCTTTGTTTTTCTTTGTAAGGCTGGCGTGAAGGGAGTGTGCAGCAAAAATAATGTGATGGTTCATATCATAAAGCAAAGGTTTAATTGCATTAAGATGGGTTAAGGGGATGGCTCTTCACCTTTTGGTGGTTACAAAGAGGGATAGATAGAAGATGCTAATACTATGCTTAATACTTCTCCTCTAAATTTTGGACAACATAAGAAGGATATGGGTTTGCAAAAGAATTCTTTATGTTGGTCGACCCATATTATATACAACACTTGAAAACTAAAATCACACGCTACTTAAATTATTAGAATTACTATTATATGATAAAATAAATACGCACATCATATACACTTTAAATTAATAACACAACAACATAACACAATATAATAATTATACACTTTTAAAAATAGTTTTTTGATAATAAATTATTTTATTTTAATAGAAAATATCATTTTAATGTAAACAACACCAAAAAAATAATGAGTGAAAATTACGTGGTGTTACACATCGACCTCCTCCGCAACCTATAGTGCATAAGCCACCATATCTTTAAAACCAAACCTGTTTGGGGATTTTCCAAAATTTGTCCTTATATGACGCTCCCGAGTCAGGCTAGGGGCCTCTTCACTTAGTATTGAAGATGGTGGTTCTTCAGAAACAATGTTTTGATAATCCTCACTCTCATCATGAGTGACTTATTGTTCCACTTGTTTATCAACACTACCACAATCTGACACAACAATGGACTTCATAGTAGGATTAAACATAGAATTTTCATCAAAGACAACATTTCTACTATGTATTACCCTACCCTCAGACGAAGACCAAATTCTATAACCCTTTACTCCATTCCCATAACCCACAAACACTTCATTTTTAACCCTTGGTTCCAACTTACCTTCATTTACATGATAGCAAAAATTACAACCAAAAACTCGCATATCTAAGTAATCTGCAGGCATACCTGATCACGTCTCATGTGGTGTTTTGAGATTAATCCGAGACTGAGGTCCACGGTTGATAAGATAACATGTTGTACTATTGGCTTCTCCCCAAAAACCCTCTAGTCATACCAATATTAGAGAGCATGCACCGAGCTCTCTCCAGAAGTGTCTGATTCATTCGTTCTGCTACACTATTTTGCTGGGGTGTATTTTTGACAATATGATGCCTAACAATCCCTTCATTCTTACAGATGTCTTCAAAATCAGACAAACAAAATTCCACACCATTATCAGTTCGTAGCCTTTTGATCTTCTTCCCAGTTTGATTTTCCACCAATGCCTTCCACTGCTTGAAATTCTTGAAAGCTTCACCTTTTAGCTTTATGACAATTAACCAAGTCATTCTTGAAAAATCATCTATGAAAGAAACAAAGTACCTGTGACCTCCCAGGACTCCACGCGTGAAGGACCCCAACAGTTAGAGTGGATATAATCCAGAGTACCTTTTGGTCTATGAATTCCCTTAGAAAACTTGCTATGATATAGTTTCCCAAAATACAATGCTCACAAAACTCCAGGTTGGTGACCTTATGGCCACCCAGAAGATCAGCCTTAGAGAAGATTTGCATCCCTCTCTCACTCATATGCCTAAGTCTCATGTGTCATAACTTGGTCATATCCTCCTTCTGAATTTCAGACGATGCAACAACAGCTGAACCTGAGAGAATAGAACCCTACAAAACATACAAGGTACCACACTTGACCCCCTTCAATACATCCTTTGAACCATTACAGACATACACAACTCCACCCCCACCTCTGAAACTGAACCCCTTGCTATCTGACAGATCGACTGAGTCAAATCAGATTCTTGGTCATTTGTGGCATCCCTCACATTATCCAAAGTGCAGAATGTACCATCATGTGTCGGGATCTTGACATAGCCTATTCCAACTGTCTTACAGACTGCACTGTTAGCCATTGAAATATTACCCCCATCTACCTGCTCATAAGAAGTAAACCACTCCATATGAGAACTCATATGATACGACACTCCATAATCAAGAACCTACACATCATTACAATATGTTTGCTAATTAGCAACTAGAGCAAGATCATCCTTATAATTCGAATTTTCTGCTGCAACAGCAACAGATGCAGACCCATATTTATTCTCCTGGTGCTTCTTTTTTGGACATTCCTTTTTCCAATGCCGTTTTTCCTTACAGTAATTACATACATCATTAGGTTTAGAACCCCCTTTAGAATTTCCATATTTCTTCAAATTCTTTTTACCACGTCCCTTACCACTACTACTGGCCACTAATCCAAAAGCTTGATTATCTGTACCTGTACTACCAGATGTCTTATGGCGCAATTTCCTAGTATGAAGAGATGATCTAACCTCTTCTAGGGACAGATAATCTTTACCAACAATGAAAGATTGCAGAAAATTTTCATATGATAACGGTAAAGAAACAAGTAGAATTAAAGCGGCATCCTCATCCTCCACCTTAACATCAATAAAATGTCATTCTAGCAAAATTGTATTTAACTGATCTAGGTGATCTCTAAGAGGCATACCATCTTGCATTCGCAGGCTGAACAGACGTTGCTTCAAAAGCAACTTGTTGGTTAGAAATTTTTTCATATACAAACTCTCTAATTTCAACCACGGACCAGATGCGGTTTCCTCCTCCGTGACTTCAGTGATTATGTCATCAGCCAGACACAACATTATCGTTGAATGAGCCTTCTCCTCCAGAGTGGTCATCTCAGCGGTAACTGAATCTGTTGACTTCTTCGTCAACGGTTCCCACAACCCTTGTTGCTTCAATAAAGACCGCATTTTGATTTGCCACAGACCAAAACTATTCCTCCCAGTGAATTTTTCAATCTTAACATTCAGTCCAGACATCTTTCTCACACAGATCGAACACAAAGCTCTTTATACCAATTTATTATAACGGACATGAGAAATAAACAAATAATTGAATATAAAAACAATAAAAGCATACAACAGATTTATGTGATTCATTAATTTGGCTACGTCCACGGGTGGATATATAGAATATTTTGTTATGTGAGGAAAACCAGATTACAGAAAATTAGACTAAATTCGTAGTCTAAAATAATTAGGTAAATAACCTATTTATACTCCCGCGTCGAAAATGCGTTTTCTGGAGAAAACGGGCCACCGGCCGATCAGGCAGTAATTACTAACCCATGAATTATTGCGGGACGATCGGGTGAAACTCGTCCTGTCGTAGTTCGGTGAGTACGCCTGATGCCATCGTGTGGCTTCCTAAAACAGATGTTGACAAAACGTTCTCGGGCCTGATCAGGCGGCCTCGCTCGATCCGGTCGGTCGACACTCTAAAACTTCATTTTTGACGCATTTTGTCGAACACATTCAAGGCATTAATCTTACTTGACACTTTAGGTAATTACTAAAATGGGTTTTGGTAATCAGCAAAACGTGACAAAAAAAAAGAGAAGTCTCAAAACCTCTAATTTCAATGTGTATTGAGAATAAACATGTTATTTGTGACTTGAAACCTTGTGAAAATGGCATAAGGCTGACTTTGAATGCACATATCTCTCAATATACGAATGGTTTTGATGCGATGCAGATTGAAGGTGAAGCTTGTTCAAAGAGCTCTCCAACGACAGGCCATATGCCCAATTCCGCTGAGAAACGAAAAAGTTATGTCTGTTTTAGGAAGCACTGTCAAACTGGAATTTTTCCCGATCGGGCTCCCTTAGCGAACTACGATCGGGCTTACAACTCCTGATTGGACCCGAAATCAGCCCATTTGAATTTGATGACCATCCGACCAACAGAATGTTGCCCGACCCGATCATGTGACGGGGATTTTGATGCGGGATGCACAATTTCTTTCCGGATTTTGTGCGGAGTATATTCTAGGGTTTACTAGGGTTCCCTTATGTTATAAAAGGACCCTCTTGATCTTAATTGTACATACAACTTTTAGCTTCCAGTATTCTTAGGACTCTTTGTAATTATTCTCTCTGTTTTTCTCCATCGTAGTGAAGAAGCTCTCGATTCCCTCACCTATGGACGTAGGTCTATTTTGACTGAACCACGTAAATCCTTAAGTTCTTTCTGTTTATCTTCTTTATTGTTTTTCTTATCCTTATTATTTCATTGACTTGTTCCGCATTAATCAAACTACAATACCCGGTTTCCTAACAAACTGCTATCAAGAGCTTGGTTGTTTAAGATCTTTGGTGTTTATAGCACGAGTTTGTTTTTTTTTTTTTTTATCATGTGAATGAAATTTGATATTGATAAATTTGATAGGTAAGTAAATTTTGGCCTATGACAATGAAAGGTGAAAGTAATCCTGGTTCAAAGTGTTGTCATAAGGCTCTGGCTCTTGAAGGTGCATTTAAAAAGCCTTAGGGTATGACAAATGACAAGTCGGAGGAGATAGATTTGAGGGCACTCTCAGCGATTCATTTAAGTGTGTCTAATGAAGTTTTGAGAGGGGTTGCCAAAAAGACGACTACTACTGGTTTGTGGTTAAAGTTGGAGTCACTTTATATGACAAATTAAAGTCTGTGACCCATTGTCTACTACGAAAATGTAGACTTCATGATCTCAGTCTAGAAGAAGGTAAATCGCTTGACTCTCATTCAGATGAAGTTTTCTGTATAATTATGGATTTGCAAAACATCGATGTTGAGATCAATGATGAGGATATGGGTATTAGGTTGTTGTGTTCTTTACCACCTTCATATAAGCACTTTCGAGATACCTTATTATATGGTAAAGATGATTTGAGTTTGCAGGATGTTAAGGATGCCTTAACTCAGAGAGATTTAATTGAATTAAATTGGTTAATAAATCTAATAATTTTGCTCACACAAATGCTTTGGTTTCTCATGGTGGAAAGAATTCTGGCAAGAATAAAATATGTAACTATTGTCATGTGAAGGGTTATATCAAATTTGAGTGTTGGAAATTAAAGAAGAAAAATGGGGAAAGATCCAGTGAAGACCAATCTGCAATATCGCCAACACCGTTCTTGATGATGATCTTGCACTTTAGGGTTACACGATTTGGGGGTGCGACTTCTACGATCTCATCATGTTTGGTGCCCTTTTGAGATCATTTGGTAAAACAAAAAACCGTGTGGATTTTCTTTAATTTTGGAGTCTATGATAGATTGCTTTTGAGTTTGTAATAAAGTAGCAATCTTGGTTATGCATTAGATTTTTTTTTGTTCTAATTATGCTATTTCTTATCTCAAATTTGGTACTTTTGTGTTTTGATTAAGTACAATTGCAATTTAGAAATTATTGTTGTCATTTAATTTTCTAGAATTGCCTTTGAGTTTGTTGTTAAGATGAAGAAGTGTTTTGAAGAGAGTTTGGTCAGTTTGAATAAGCATGCTTTGCGTTGGTGACTTTATACTCTCGATCTAGGCCATGTGATTGTTTTGTATACGGAGTTTTGTGTTCGAAGACGCATCGGTACACAATTATCACTAGTGGAAAAAACCTTATATGCCGCTTAGTAACAGATCCAATTTTTGTAAAACTGCATCCGAAAATCAACATTAAAAATGAGAGGGAAAGTTGGTTTGGTGGACCGCACCAGATTCTCTTATTTTTTCTAAAAAAACGAACCCAACCCACACCATTATGATCCCCATCCCAATCCCTTATAATCCCCAGCCCACTCCCTTATAATCCGCCCATCAACTCTCAAACCCTATCCTCTTCCCTCAACTCTCAAACCCTAAACCTCAGCCTCTTCCCTATCTCCTCTACACCCTCTCCTCACTGAAACCCTAAACCCCCTCCTCTTCCCCTCACTCATCCGCCAACCACCACATCCCTCACCTCCAAACACCGATGAATCACGCAACCACCACATCTCTCTCTTTGATCTCTTGGAAAGCGGCGAACATCGAGGCCCACCACCATACAAGGGCGAGGAGACGACAATTCGCAAGCGGAAGAAGAGAACGAACGCGACGTAAGTAGCATCGAAAAGAAGGGCGTAAGAAGCGGCGAGGAGACAGAACAACCACGCACCCAACCACCATCATTCCTCTCATCCTCTCTCGTTTCGAAAACTAAACAACCACGCACAAAACCCTAATTTAAAACCAACAACCATGTACTAATTTGCAAACAACTAATTTGCAAAAATAAAACCAATTTGCAAAAAAAAAAACCCAATTCGCAATTTTTTTTTATTTTTGTGAGTAATTTCGTTAGTATTTTCAGTATAATTTCTTTTTTTTTATTTTGGTTTCCTTTTCAAGTACTTTAGTTTATTCATTATTTTTTTATTTTCGTTTTCTTTTTTTTTTTTTGCAATTTATAGTATTTCACCAACTCTTGGATTAGTTGATTTGTTTGTTCTTATTCTGTAAGTAATTGATATTTGTCGTTGTATTTAATCCTGTTTTGTTGATTTTTTTTTAGTTATGATTTCATTATGTGATTGTTGAATGTTGGTGGATTTGAATGGGACTGGAATGTTGATTGTTGGTGGATTTTATTTTCGTTTTTCAAACCTTGAATTCGGTGAATACCAAAGTTACTGTACCAAAATTTTGAATGGGCTGAATATTCGCTCTGAGCCCTAATGTACCAAAACAAATGCAGATGTTCTGTGTAGCCTAGACAATAAACTATGCTTTTTTTTTTTAAATTCTAATGAACCTTTACTGATGCGGTTCTATTATAAAATCGTATCAGTTTTTCCGCCAAGCTGGTGCGGTTTTGTGATGCAACCGCATCAGTTAATGCCTAATTGATGCGGTTTACAACCACATCAGTTAATTTCTTATAATTGCTGCTATGTCACCCGATGCGGACCAAAACCGCATCAGTAAGCTCAGTTTTGACCGCATCAAATGGGCTTTTTCTAATGGTGTATAGAAGATTTTCGTTTTATGGATTGCCTACAATGGGTAGGTTTATGGAAATTGTTTAAGGTGGAGGTTCTTTGGTTATTTGGGTGAGCATCACTTATTGGTTCAAGGTGGAATTATTTTGTTTGATCGGTTTCAAGTCAAGGTGGAGATTTGTTATTTGTAACTTAAAATCTTGTGATAATGACATAAGGCAAACTTTGAATGCACATATCTCTCAATCTGTAAATGGTTTTGATGTGATTCAAATTGGAGGTGATAACTTGTTCAAAGAGCTTTCCAACGAAATGTCATATGCTCAATTCCTCTAAGAAACGAAAAAGTTATGGTTGTTTTACGAAGCACCGTCGAATTAGAATTCGCCCGATCGGGCGACGGGGATTTTGACCCAGGATGCACGATTTCTTTCTGGATTTTGTGCAGAGTCTATTCTAGGGTTTATTAGGGTTTCCTTATGTTATAAAAGGACCATCTTGGTGTTCATTAAACACACAACTTTTAGACTATAGTATTCTTAGTACTCGTAATTATTCTCTGTGTTTCTCTCCATCATATTGAAGAAGCTCTCAATTTCCCCACCTGTGGACATAGGTCTATTTTGACTAAAACACGTAAATCCTTGTATTCTTTCTGTTTATCTTCTTTATTGTTTTTCTCATCTTTATTATTTCATTGACCTGATCTGCACTAATCAAACTACAACACCCCGTTATCTAACAAAACAATTGACATAAACAATCCTAAGTACAAATTAATAAATATGATATAAATGTGTTAATCCAAATAAGCCAAATATAGTTATAAAGTCATAAAATGTAAGAAATAATAATGTCTTAATATGTTTGGTAATGTCTAAATCATGTTTGGTAATTACCTAAACGCATATAATCTGGGATTAATTTGAACTTTTTAGTACAAGGAGGGAAAACGGGGGTCCAAAATTTAAGCCAATAAAGTTTGGTGAGTTATTGAGCGTAATGGACCCAGTGGCATGATTGTTCAATCCATATTGCTTTGACTAGTTATGAGAATGGATTTTGATTGGATAAGTTTGGTCATACCCAAAACATGTGTTGGTAATTACCTGAAAACATATGATTTGGGTTAATTTGTGTTTTTTAGTACAAGGAGAGACAATAGGGGTCCAAAACTCAAGTCAATGGGGCTTGGTGAGGTATTAAGCCTAATGGACACAGTGGCATATTTCTCTAATCCACATAGGATTGCTTTGATTAGTAATGGAAATGAATTGTGATTTGATAGGTTTGATCATGCCCAAAGCATGTTTGGTAATTACCTAAAAGCATATGATTTGGGTTAATTTATGTTTTTTAGTATAATGAGGGATAATGGGGACCCAAAACTTAAGCCAATTGAGTTTGGTGAGGTATTGAACCTAATGGATCAAGTGACATGATTGTTCAATCCACATAGGATTGATTTGATGAGTAATGATAAATGATAAGGATTGGGACAACATCATCCCCTTAGTAATTTTGGTAATCCCTATAACTTGTTTGATAATTATCTTAAAGCATATGATATGAGGTTAATTTGAGTTCTTAATACAAGGAGGGACAATGGCGGTCCAAGACTCAAGTCAATGGGGTTAGGTGAGGTATTGAGTGAAATAGACCCATTGACATGATTGTTAAATCTTCATAGGATTTTGATGAGTAATAGGAATGGATTGTGATTGGGAGAACATCCGCCACTTAATAGGTTTGGTGATGCCCAAAATATGTTTGGTAATTGCCTAAACGCATATGATTAGGGGTGTGCACAAACCGGTCCGGAGCAGAATTTGGACCAAGACGGACCGGATGAGATGGAGCAGTAAATGTGCGATTCAAAAATGATTTTATTTACATTGATCATGGAAAATCTTATGTAGATAAACCAATTTTTATTCGTCATATTGTTCGAATAAAAAATTGGAATAAGTTGTGTGGATATTGGGCTAATGATGAATTTTCGTTGAGCGAAAATCGTATCATTATACAATGAAAATTTAAATGTTTCGAGGATTTTACCTCATATTAAGTCTTTACTCGGCGTTTGAGAATAATGTGGAAGAATATTAGAGTTACATTCAAATATAGTTAAATTAAATGTTATATAAAATTTATATAACCGATCTAGACCGAAAATAGAAACTTCAAGAACATTAGGTTAGATAATAGTATATTTTTTCAGTCTTGACCAATAAAACAAAATTCAAATAATTTGGAGATATTAGTTATCCAAAACGGTGATTAGATATAATGATATTTTATAATTGCAAATAATATATTATTTTCAGACCATGACAGATGGAGCTATTAGTTTATGTCTTGATTCCCCCTACATCTATCAATGAAAAAAGAAGCAAACGTCATTTTGAAAAGAAGTGTAGAGATGTGTTTTTACTATTGAAAAAACAAGTCGAGATTGACACAATAGTTAACATTAACTATCGGTTTGACTCCTTGTAATTACTTTGCGCACACAAGCAGCCCGTTCAAACTTGTACAAACTTGCATACCAAAATGTAAACTAGCAATGGTGGGGATTTTCAGATAGTACAACGATTTATTTTGGGTAATTAGTATGGGTTTCTCATTTAGCTACCTACCAATGAGAGATTTACAACCAGGTTTAGTTGTTAGACTTCTTACTTTTCTGAGTGTTGTTCAAAGTCTTTATATAACAAAAGATAAGGTGAGTAGGTGACAAATATGAAATGTCTAAAAACGTTGATTAGATGGACCGGTAAGTGCGCGACTCAAAGATGTTTTTAGTTACATTGATGATAGATTCAGATCTTATGTAGATGAACAAATCTTTACTCGCCATATTGCTTGAATAAAAAATTGGGATAAGTTGTGTGGATATTGATGGGTTTTAAAATATACCGCAAGTGCACGGTGTCTGTTTAGCAGAAACTGGCAAATACGGGTCGATCCATAGGGAGAGAAGTTCTACAGATTTATGGTCAATTATTTAACTACTTCAAGAGAGAAAATTGATTGAAGAATTAATTTCTATACTAGAGTAAACTAGAACACAAAATGATGTAAGTTTATCAAATAATTAAAAACCTAGGGCAATTGATCGGTCCACCATGCTTATAATAATCTAATCTCTACAATATAGTTCAGCAATACTTGGATTGAAGTTCGAATAAATAGAGTATTTCGCTAATCCTTGGTCAGGCATTAACAACTCTTAAATTTACATATGCCAGTACGGTCGCTGAACATAATCAAATCTACCTATTGTAACAAGCCTCTAATGAATACGATCTTTTGATTTTAATTCTTATTAGCTAAACATAACTCATGATATTGCTCAATTACATGAATTAAACAAGCATAACAAATCAACATGAATTATTCTAATTCAATCCAATTATCGAAGAACATCAAACCACAATAAAAAAAGGTATAAACATGGCTTCCCTCTCTAAACCCTAGACAAAGTCTACTCACTCATGATAATAATATACTCAATAAACATAATCAAAGTAAAATAATTCATTAAATTAAACAAAGTAAAGAAGAATACCGAATGATTGAGGAATAATGGAAACGAATGAAATCGACGATCTCTATAATCTTCAAAGATAAAAGTTTATACAAACCTAGAGAGAGAAAAACTAAGTGTTTGGCCCTAAAAACGTAGAAAATAAGATAGTCTAATCGAAAATACTAATTTTACAAAACCGGCTAAAAAAAGGCGAAAAACCCGTCTCGAGAAACCGCCTAGTCGGGCGACGGTGATTGAGAGTTACGACAGAAAAGCTAAATCCGCCAGGTCGGGCGCGTAAGCAATTTTGGCTCCTTTCTCGCTCGGTTGACCGGGCTAACATGCCTTGCATCTTGGTGAAATTTTAATCTCGCCCGGTCGACCGGGCGAGAAAACTGCTATTTTGCATCAATTTGCGAAGGATGTATCTCTCAAAGAAAAAGTCGGATTGGGGAGTTTGACATATCATTGGAAAGCCCTTGAAGTCTAGTTTCCAATCCAACTAGAATTTCTTGATTATCAATTGTATATCAAAAGTTATTGCCAAAATAGTGAACAGGTGTCAGTTTTGACACTTCGTTGACTAACTCTTTGCTTCATTCTAACTCGAAATTGTCCCGAATGGATGCATTGTGATCCTTGTGCAAGATATCTTCATCTTCAATGATTAATCGGCTTGATCTTAGGTACTCATAATCAATTTGCATTTAAAGTAACTTGAAAATGATCAAAACACGCAAACGGGGAGTAGTAGAGCACAACTTACATAATTCATTCCATTATGCACCTAAATGATCTAAAGGAGTTCTGAATGCAATCAAAATGCATCTAAAAACTATATATAAATGTGGCATATCAAACTTCCCCAAGTTAAACCTTTGCTTGTCCTCAAGCAAACAAGACATGAACATGAATATGATTGCTTCACCCATTTATATATGAAAACTGAGATCAAATCTTTTGTAAAGCTCATAAATCATTCAAGGAGGCACAATTCAAGTTCAACTGTTCGGATTACTCTATTCACCAATCGCCAAAATAAGCAATCAAATGCGACTGTCTTATATGACATGCAAATCTCGAAAAGACACTCACTAGGGTGTCACTCAAAAGACCCCTTATTTGAGAAACTATGTATAACACGACCCTTGAAATGATAACACAAATCTCCTTTTTGCTGCATCATTTGAGTGCTCCATATATCCGACTTTCTTTGGGGAACTCCAATGACCTTGATCTAGTGTTTAATCATCATTATGAATACAATCACATCTATTATGCTCTACCTTAAATTAATCCAATTCTGTAAACTAGTTTCTTACAAATTTTAGTGAGTTCTTAGAACAATGCAATATATATATATATATATATATATATATATATATATATATATATAATATATTATATATATATATATATATATATATATATATATATATATATAAAACCAAGTTCCTTTAATACAATCAAAAGAGTCATATTTATAGCAATAGTAACACAACAAGTACATAAATCACTCACTAGCCTTGGAGGATCCTTGAAGTCATATTTAAGGCATGTAGCATGTAGCAGCCAGCTCATCTGAACTCTTATTGATCCCAAAGCCACCCTGATGAATGTTGACTCCGACATGTAAGAGTGGAATATGGATGCTTAGTTCCTTACATAACAAATCAGAGAATGAAAAATTAAACATGTTATATTTGCCCATTACCTATACTGGCATTTTCAGAGGTTTTGACGGCAATAACAGCAAAATCCTATTATACATCGTACTGATAGTCATTATCCAAGTAAAACTGAGGAGACAACAATCAAAATCTCTACACAAAACTGCTTCAGCTGTGTTTAGAAAGAGAAAGGCTAAATTCGAATCACCAAATCAGCTAAAAACATGGGAGTGCAAACCAAGAAGAGAAATTACGTATACTTTCATGAGCTAAAGAAAATTTAGAAAAGAACATTGAAAAAAAGAAGAAAAATGCATGTCCAAGCAGTTTAATCAGTCAATAATAAAGTAAATAGTCCAATACATCCTTAATCCTTTCTCAAGATGACAGACCATAGAAACATTCACAACTTAAATTACAGATACGAGCAAACACTAAATCAAGGTTGTTGGAGTACCCCAAAGAAAGTCGGATATATGGAGCACTCAAATGATGCAGCAAAAAGGAGATTTGTGTTATCATTTCAAGGGTCGTGTTATACATAGTTTCTCAAATAAGGGGTCTTACAGGTAATAACATATTCATTTTGCAGATGGATCCAATATGATAGACGCGCTTGACTTCTGCTAGTCACTAACATTTGTCTGAAGTACATTATTGGTTGAGATGATTGTTTTGCATGGCCTACAACATTACATGCATCACAATATTGAACAAGCATATGTATACATGAATAGAAACAGTTTGTAGGAGTAGAATATAGAGGATTCTGAATATAGATGACTGCACAATGAACTCTAAATAATGAAGTCAGCACATGACATCTACAAAACATTTAGGACAACTGGGTAGTCAGGCTAGTTTAGCCAAGGAAACTCGTACCGGGGTAGATTATGACTGCAAAACGAAAAGCAACAAAATTTTGTTAATCTCACCATGTAAAGTAGCCCCAAAATAGCAAGGGCAGTGGGGGGAAAAGCAAAATTTATCCTTCATGGAATGGTTGTTACTATTTGTATTAACGAAGAGGGGAAGATTTGTGGGTTTGAATAGACAAAAATTAAGGGTGTTAGTTCTATTTTTGACCATAAATCAGAGAAGTAAAAAGTGCAATAAAAAGTTAGCAACAACAATTTTATCACAAAAGAGTTTCTAGAGTTCATCTAAGGCTTCATCTTCCTTTCTCAATGATGATCTCAGCGAACAAATAAGAATATGAAGCAAACACCAAACTATCGAGTTTTCATAAGACAAGATAAGAGGGGTAGCAAACTATAGAGTAAACCATGATACAAGAAATCATGAATTTCATAACACTATGCACTAGTATGACTCCCTAGAATAATCTCAAATTCAAAACTAGATTAATCCTATGAAAAAACATGTTCTCTTACTAAACTAATCGCATCCCAACTAAAAGTAACTCTTACAAAATAATATTCCCTTTAGAGATTCTTAAAATACTTTGTAATTCAAAAAAACCAAACTTGGAATTGAAAACCATAACGTAGTGATTCTCCAAAGTATTTTTCTTATAAGTGGACATCATATAGCACCACTACAGGCAACAACCCGGGACAGCATAACCTTGCAGAAGACAACAATAAGGAATTCATATTTAAAAACCAACATTAAACAATGCTAAACTTCAACAAAATTTAAATTTGCAGAAAATCTAAAAATTAAATACCTAAAAATGAAACCATATGAAACATTGCCACATAAGTAAGATGGGGAAGGGAGAGCAGAGCTTTCATAAATAGTCAAATTAACCTCTAATAACAAGACAAGATCAAGAACTATAAAAAAAAGGGAGGGAGGAGATTCAAATTTCAAGGTACTATTAAGGTTCCTCACCAAATTCAGCAAAAGCTGCATTAATTATTGACATTTTAATTACCTATTCAAGAAAAACATGGCATATTGTTTTAGTTTCCAATTAGTGAAGGCTTAATAAAGATCTACTTCTTCCGTCCCACTAATTGTCGAATATCTAGTTTTGTTTGTCCTACAAGACCTATAACTAATGAATAGCAATTGATAAAAAGGATAGTTTAAAATAAATTAAATCCACAGTTCACACTTTCGAGCCTATGCACAAAAGCGTGGTGTATATCATGGCTTGGGCTACATGTTCTTTTGCATTACACATGGATGCTCTTTTTATCACAAGTCCATGTACATGCATGTATTTTAAGCATAATAATTTTTGTATATTAACATTTACAGCTTCTTATTATGATGCATGTGTAATGAAATGGCAAGTGTGTAATTAAAAGAACATGTAAGTGTGACACAAGAAACTTGTAATCAAGAGCATGGGATTCCCAAGTGTAGGATCTAAACTTTGGTGTTTTTCTTACACTTAAGTGATTAAAAATAGAACTACGGAGCTCTATCAATTATGAATTTTCAAAAAAAAAAATAACAGAATAAAAAAGCAGAACAAATTCTATGATTCTGAACTATAAACAATTCAGAAATGCTTTCAAATCAAAAAACATGATAGCAAGAAAATCACAGTTTCAAATAGCAAGAAAATCATAAACTTAGAGAGAAAATGGTATATATGAAATGAAACCCTAGAAACCGAAAATTGAAATAGGAAATAGAATTACAAACCATTAATTCAGTTGCGTAAAGAATGGAAATCTCAATTAGTATCAACCTTTGATTTTCGTCCCTTAATATCTGAACCAACAACAAAAACCAAACCAAATCCACAACAAGAACAGCAAAATCAACAAGAAAAGTGAAGTAATCAGCAAAATAACAAAGAAAAAATAGCGAAAAACCTTGAGCAACTTCTTTCCACGACCCGACAACCTTAGTGTTTGACCCCAAAAACGTAGAAAATAACATAGTCTAATCGAAAATACTAAAAATCTATTTATACTTTTTACAAAACCGGCTAAAAAAAAAGGCAAAAGAATCCGTCTCAAGAAACCGCCCAGTCGACCGGGCGAAATCCGCCTGGTCAGGCAAAATCCGCCTGGTCGGGCGCCGGTGATTGAGAGTTACGACAAAAAAGCTAAATCCTCCCGGTCAACCGGGCGAGCCCATCCTGTCGGGCGCGTAAGCAATTTTGGCTCCTTTCTCGCCCAATTGACCGGGCTAACATGCCTTGCATCTTGGTGAAAACTGCGATTTTGCGTCAACTTGCAAAGGTTGCATCTCTCAACCCAGAAGTCGGATTGGGGCGTGTGACCTATCATTGGAAAGCCCTTGAAGTCTAGTTTAGCCCTTGAAGTCTAGTTTCCAAGCCAACTAGAATTGCTTTATTATCAATTGTATATCAAACTTTATGGCCAAAATATTGAACAGGTGTCAGTTTTGACACTTCGTTCACTAACTCTTTGCTTCATTCTAACTCAAAATTGTCCCGAATGGATGCATTGTGATCCTTGTGCAAGATATCTTCATCTTTAATGATTAATAGGCTTGATCTTAGGTAATCGTAATCAATTTGCATCAAAGTAACCTGAAAATGATCAAAACACGCAAACAGGGAGTAGCAGAGCACAACTTACGTAATTCATTCCATTATGCACCTAAATGCTCTAAAAGGAGTTCTGAATGCAATCAAAATGCATCTAAAAACTATATATAAATGTGACATATCAGATTTTGAGCTAGTGGTGCATTTTTGTTTAGCAGAAATGCTACAACTATCACACAAGGAAATTTTAAATTTCTTGAGCATTTCACCTCAAAATTAAGTTTTTACTCGGCTTATGAGCATAATGTGGCACAAAAGTGATTCATCTAGCACTAGTTGTATAAACTTGTATTCCCTTAAAGATGTAGATATGTAGCAAACAAGGTTATCAAATAATTCAACTATTTTTCTTATCTTCCGCATTAATTTCTTTTGTGGACCTAAAAACCGGTTTTGGTTCCCTTAAATTACTCTAGATTAATTGATCAAGCAATAATTTTGATACACTCCTAATTAAAACATATATTACTCTTAACACTCAAATTATTCAAAAGAATATTTTTTCACAACAATTTTTAGCCCTCGAATAAGATTAGAAGACTCATATTAATACTAATAAAATAAATCATAGAGAGAACATAACACCTCCTTAAAGTTAATGGTACAACCATGAGCTTATTAACTATTTAAGCATTAAAATAGATAGTATGAAATAAGATTGTAACACATGGATATTAATCCTATACACTCTTGTCAATAGAGTCCAAAATAGAGAAATAACTTATTCAAATTGTACCTTTAACTTTAATTCGATGATGTTAGTGTGTGAATATTATTTAATTATATAGTAATACAAAAAAATTCAACATATTTTATATATCTAATAAATTAATAAATGGAGAAATATTATCTTCATTGAATCGTATAGGTTTAAGTTCCGTTTTCGGTTCGGTTTTGGGGAAAAATTGAAATCGAAATAAATTTGATTTTCACATTTCAAGTCCAAAATCCAAACCAAAATTTATATCAAACCAAACCGAAATTACAAAACCAAAACCAAGACCGAAAAAGACGAATTTATATTAAAAGATGCAATTTTTCCAAATCTTTCAAATACAAAAGTTGAAAACGTATTTATATTAAAAGATGCAATTTTTCCAAATCTTACAAATACAAAAGTTTAAATCATCAAACATAGAAGAGTTACTTAAAATCACAGCCAAGGTTTAAAATATAGTAGAAGAATTAAACAAAATTGATAAACTCAATGAAAATAAAAGAAAAAAATACGAAAAAATACATAATATTCTTCGACCCTCTCGAAAACGTTTCGATGGTGTTATTGTTCTCGAAAATGTTCAGAGCTCTTCGAATTGATAGCAAAAACCCAACGTTTCATATGATGGATACCCCTTTCTTTATCTATTTCGAGATCTCAATTTGTTTCGAGATTCATAGATAGAATAAGGAGAGAAAAATAGTAGAAAGAGAGAGAGAGAGGGGTTGAGTGAGTGAAGAAATCGAGGGAGGAAGGAAACACCTGGGGACGAGAGAGTGTGAGGACTACTAGGGTCTTAGGGTTTCAGTTGTGAGTTGGTGAATGGTGACTTAGCTCTTAGAGTTTCAGTAGGTTTATGAGAAAGGGAAACGACCTTTGAATATTTAAACCAGTCCATATTGATGTGTCCCAATATATGTATATTTCGGTTTGGTTTGGTTTGGTTCGGTGTTTTCGATTTTTCAAGATAAAAAACGAACCAAACTGAAAAACCAATTTTTTTTTATAAAAAAATTCCAACCCAAACCGTTTTCTAAAAAAAAAATTCAAACAAATTACTAATTCGAATTGGTTTGATTCGAATTTCGCTTTTGAACCAAATAATTTACGCCTTGACTTCAGCCCTAAGAGCATCCCACTTATGATTTGTTTGGGCATCAAAATGAGTTATGGACCTTTCTCAATGAAAACATTGCATTGTATTCATGATTTTCATCTGTCGAAAATAGTCCTGATGATCTGAAACTCATCTGAACGCGGAAGTTTGAACGATCCGATTCGTAATCCTATCTGAAAACAATATGAAATTATTGGCTTTGATAGTGCTCGATTTAAAGTACCCGAATTTGACCTTTTTGTTCAAAAAATATTAGCATCAAAGACTTAATAATTATGTCTGATACAAAGTACCCGGAATTGACCCTTTTTTCAAAACAAATTTATCATCAAAGACCTAATACTTTATCTCCGTATAATTTAAACTTGTAAAATATATTGCACATTATTGCTTACATGTTCCATAATTTTATTGCTAGTTGCTAAACTTAGCTTGTAATTTCTTCATGTGCGTAATTTTCTATATAGATATATATTATATCAGTGCAAGTATGATTAATTTCTCGACTGTAATTACCTATTGCAAATAGAAAAAAATTATTTACATATGAAAATACCAGTCAAAAGAAACTCTAAATATTATTAGGCGTGGTTTAAGCCGATCTGAAACTGGTTCGGTCCCTATCCGATGATAAACAAAATTGATAATCCGAAATTCGGTCTTACAATGGTTTGTACGATGCCCCAATCCTAAATGGTTCGGTCCAATCTGAATCCGTTTTGAATATAACATGATACGAAAACGATCAGATTTGAATGGGTCCAGTACGAATTCGATCTGATTTGTTCGATTGCTGAGTCTACTGAAGAAATTAATGAAGAAGTTAAGAAAAAGCAGTTAAAGTTTTTAGCAACCTTCTTTCGTACATCTCTACATCTTGGGAAGGGAGACAAGTTGTTGTACAGTTAGTACTAGATGAATCATTCTTCTTCTACATTATTCTCATAAGTCGGGTTGAGACATAATTTGACCCAAAATCATCGGGACCTTTAATTTCTTCTCGTCGTTCAATGCTACGATTCTCGCTCAACGATAATTCACCGCTAGCCCAACTCTGAGTGTTGGAAATTAAAGAAGAAAAATGAGAAAAGATCTAATGAGGACCAATCTGCAAATATCGCCAACACCGTTCTTGATGATGATCTTGCACTTTAGCGTTACACAATTTGGGGGTGCGGCTTCTACGATCTCTTCTGTTTGGTCCCCTTTTGAGATCAATTGGTAAAACGAGAAACTGTGTGGATTTTTTAAAATTTAGAGTCTATGATAGATTGCTTTTGAGTTTGTAATAAAGTAGCAATCTTGGTTTTGCATTAGGTTTTTTTTGTTCTAATTATGCTATTTCTTATCTCAAATTTGGTACTTTTGTGTTTTGATTATGTACTTGCAATTTAGAAATTATTGTTGTCATTTAATTTTCTAGAATTGCCTTTGAGTTTTTTGTTAAGATGAAGAAGTGTTTTGAAGAGAGTTTGGTCAGTTTGAATAAGCATGCTTTGCGTTGGTGACTTTATACTCTTGATATAGGCCATGTGATTGTTTTGTATACGGAATTTTGTGTTCGAAGACGCATCGGTACACAATATCACTAGTGGAAAAAACCTTCTATGCCACTTACTAACATATCCGGTTTTTGTAAAACCGCATCCGAAAATCAACTTCAAAAATGGGAGGGAAAGCTGGGAAGACAATCTGACGCGGTCCCCTTGCGGAACGCATTAGATTATAAAAACCGATGCGGTGTTTTATAATCTGATGCGGTTTGGTGGACCGCACCATATTCTCTTATTTTTTCTAAAAAAAGGAACCCATCCCACTCCCTTATGATCCCCATCCCAATCCCTTATAATCTCCATCCCACTCCCTTATAATACGCCCCTTAACTCTCAAACCCTATCCTCTTCCGTCAACTCTCAAACCCTAAACCTCAACGTCTTCCCTCTCTCCTCCGCACCCTCTCCTCACTAAAACCCTAAACCTCCTCCTCTTCCCCTCACTCATCCGCCAACCACCACATCCCTCACTTCCAAACACCGATGAATCACGCAACCACCACATCTCTCTCTTTGATCTCTTGGAAAGCGGCGAACATCGAGGCCCACCAACATACAAGGGCGAGGAGACGATAATTCGCAAGCGGCGAGAAGAGCACGAATGCGACGCAAGTAGCATCGAAAAGAAGGGCGCAAGAAGCGACGAGGAGACTAAACAACCACGCACCGAACCACCATCATTTCTCGGACCCTCTCTCGTTTCGAAAACTAAACAACCACACACAAAACCCTAATTTAAAACCAACCACCATGTACCAATTCGCAAACCCTAATTTGCAAAAAAACCAATTTGCAAAAAAACCCTAATTCCCAAAAAAACCCCAATTCCCAAACCCTAATTTGCAAAAAAAACCCCGATTCGCAATTTATTTTTTTATTTTCCTTAGTATTTTTGGTATAATTTCTTTTTAATTTTTAGTTTAGTTTCCTTTTCATGTAATTTAGTTTATTCGTTATTTTTTTTCTTTTTTTTTTCTTTTTTTTTTTATTTTTTCTATTTACGAACTTCACCACCTCTTTGATTAGTTGATTAGTTTGTTCTTATTCTGTAAGTAATTGATATTTCTCTTTGTATTTAATCTTGTTTTGTTGATTTTTGAAAATTATAATTTCATTATGTGATTGTTGAATGTTGGTGTATTTGAATGGGACTGGAATGTTGGATGTTGGTGGATTTTATATTCTTTTTCTCAAACCTTGAATTCGGTGACAAGTTATTGTACCAAAATTTTGACTAGGGCTGAATATTCTCTCTGAGCCCTCCTGTACCAAAACAAATGCGGATGTTTTGTGTAGCTTAGACAATAGACTAGGCCTTTTTTAAAATTCTAATGAACCTTTACTAATGCAGTTCTATTACAAAACCGCATCAGTTTGTTTCGCCAAGTTGGTGCGGTTTTGTGATGCAACCGCATTAGTTAATGCCTAATTTATGCAATTTGCAACATCATCAGTTAATTTCTTATAACTACTTCTATGTCACCCAAAGCGGACCAAAACCGCATCCATAAGCCCGGTTTGGACCGCATTAAATGGGCTTTTTCCACTAGTGTATAGAAGATGCCCGTTTTCTGGATTGCCTACAATGGGTAGGTATGGAAATTGCTTAAGGTGGAGGTTCTTTGGTTATTTGGGTGAGCATCACTTCTTTGTTCAAGGTGGAATCGTCTTGTTTGATCGATTTTCAGTTCAAGGTGGAGTTATCTTGTTTGATCGGTTTCAAGTCAAGGTGGATATTTGTTATTTGTGACTTGAAATCTTGTAATAATGACATAAGGCAAATTTTGAATGCACATATCTCTCAATCTATAAATGGTTTTGATGTGATTCAAATTGGTCGTCATAGCTTTTTCAAAGAGCTTTCCAACGAAAGGTCATATGCTCGATTCCGCTGAGAAACGAAAAAGTTATGGTTGTTTTACGAAGCACCATTGAACTGGAATTTCGTCCGATCGGGCGGATGTCGCCCGACTCGATCGGGCGTTGGGATTTTGACCCAGGATGCACGATTTCTTTCTGGATTGTGTGCGGAGTATATTATAGGATTCATTAGGGTTTCCTTATGTTATAAAAGCACCATCTTGGTGTTCATGATACACACAACTTTTAGCCTATAGTATTCTTAGTACTCCTTGTAATTATTCTCTCTGTTTTTCTCCATCATATTGAAGAAGCTCTCAATTTTCCCACATATGGACATAGGTCTATTTTGACTAAACCACGTAAATCCTTGTGTTCTTTCTATTTATCTTCTTTATTGTTTTTCTCATCTTTATTATTTTATTGACTTGATCCGCATTAATCAAACTACAACACCCCATTTCCTAACAAAACAATTGAAATAAACAATCTAAGTAAAAATTAATAAATTTGATATGAATGTGTTAATCCAAATAAGCCAAATATAGTTATAAAGTAATAAAATGTAAGAGATAATAATGTCTTAATATATTTGGTAATGTCTAAACATGTTTGATAATTACCTAAAAGCATATAATCTGGGATTAATTTGAACATTTTAGTACAAGGAGGGAAAACGGGGGTCCAAAACTTAAGTCAATAAAATTTGGTGAGGTATTGAGCCTAAATGGTCCCAGTGGCATGATTGTTCATTCCACATTGCTTTGACTAGTAATGAGAATGAATTTTGATTGGATAAGTTCGGTAATGCCCAAAGCATGTGTTAGTAATTACCTAAAAACATATGATTTGGGTTAATCTGTGTTTTTTAGTACAAGGAGGGACAATGGTAAATGGGGGTCCAAACTCAAGTCAATTGGGCTTGGTGAGGTATTAAGCTTAATGGACACAGTGGCATAATTCTCTAATCCACACAGGATTGTTTTGATTAGTAATGGAAATGAATTGTGATTTGGTAGGTTTTATTATGCCCGAATCATGTTTGGTAATTACCTAAAAACACATGATTTGGGTTAATTTTTATTTTTTAGTATAATGAGGGATAATGGGGGTCCAAAACTTAAGCCAATTGAGTTTGGTGAGGTATTGAGCCTAATGGATAAAGTGACATAATTGTTCAATCCACATAGGATTGATTTGATGAGTAAATATAAATGATAGGGATTGAGACAACATCATCCACTTTATAATTTTGGTAATCCCCATAACTAGTTTGATAATTATCTTAAAGCATATGATATGGGATTAATTTGAGCTTTTAGTACAAGGAGAGACAATGGCGGTCCAAGACTTAAGTCAATGGGGTTAGGTGAGGTATTGAGTCAAATAGACCCAGACATGATTGTTCATTCATCATAGGATTTTGATAAGTAATAGGAACGGATTGTGATTGGGAGAACATCCTCCACTTAATAGGTTTCGTAATGCCCAAAATATGTTTGGTAATTACCTAAACGCATATGATTAGGGGTGTGCACAAATCGGTCCGGACCGGAATTCGGACCAGACCAGACCGGATGAGTAATTTGGCACCCGATCCACCGAATATCGGAATTCCGGTTCGGTCCAAACCAAGATAATTCTGTTCCGGACTGGTTGGACCTGAATTTCTATTATCTTAGTAAAAAAAAGTTTATAGCTTTAAAAAAATAATTAAAAGGTAGAAAGTTAGAAACTTAAAAACCTACTATTTATTCTTTTAGGATTATTGTTATTAAAATTATAAATTTTTGATGTATATAATTTATAAATATATTAAAAAAAATATATAGGAAAAAAATTCCGGTCCAAGAAAATCCCGGATTCCTATCCGCCGGTCCGGCCGATTCTAGTTCGGTCCAGTCCTAGACTGATGCACACCCCTACTTGCAATGAGTAATAGAACGAAATTTAGAAAGAAGAGTAGGATATTTCATTTTTGGAATGAGAGCAACATTTGTTTTATTCAACATAGCTAGAGACCAAGTTCGATGAATAATACCATACACCAGAGAAGTGACATCATCACCACCAACGGTAGGAGAACTCTATCTTTCATTTTCAAATAACATACCAATGAATGAAAGTTAGTTATTGTGATTCCTCACAAAAAAAATTTAATTAATTTAAAGTGTATATACTATCTCTGTTTCATATTAGATGCTACACTTTTTAAAATACGGACTTCTAAGCAATTTTTAGAGTGAAGAGAGATAGAGAGAAATAAAAATGTGATAGCAGAGAGATCGGGAGGATTTATTTCCCATAAAAGAAACTATAACATCTAATATGAAACACCTCATTATAGAGAGTGTAATATTTATATGAAATAGAGGTAGTAGAATAATAATTTTAACATTTTTCATTATGAGAATTCTTTACAACAACAAGGGGTCAAACAACATTCTAATTATTCGGTCTTGACTCAAAAATCAAAAATTCAAATAAGTTGGAGCTATTAATTATCCATTTCAGGTGATAACAGATTGAGATATTAGTTTAGATTTTTATTTCGAATTAATTGTTATATACTCTTACATTTATCAATGAGAAAAGAAGCAAATGTCAGATTGAAAATAGTTGTAGAGATGTATCTTTACTCCAAAAAATAAGTCGAAGTTGAGATAATAATTCACATTAACTATCACGTTGACTCTATCTTGCGCGCATAAGCAGCTCATCAAATCTATATAACTTTGTCTACCAAAATGAATACAAACAATGGAGGGAATTTTTAGATAATACGACAAATATTTTTTAGGTAATTATTATGGTTCCTCAT
This sequence comes from Beta vulgaris subsp. vulgaris, assembly GCF_026745355.1. Lineage (NCBI taxonomy): Eukaryota > Viridiplantae > Streptophyta > Magnoliopsida > Caryophyllales > Amaranthaceae > Beta > Beta vulgaris. Next base: position 51,326,863 of record NC_079207.1, read on the forward strand.
CTACCTACCTATCAATGGGAGATTTACAAACAGGGTTAGCTGTTAGATGGTTGACTCCTGTGAATGTCGTTTAAACTATTTACAAAATAAAAGATAAGGGACAAAGATGAAATCTTTAAAAAAAAATTGATGGTACATGGGGCGGTAAGTGTCATCTCGAAAAAATTTTAGTTGAATTGATGATAGATTCGGATATTATGTAGATAAACCAATTATTCCTCACCACATTGTTCGAATAAAAAATTGGGATAAGTTGTGTTCATATTAGCTGGTGAATTTTCGTTGAGAAGAAATCCTACAATTATCACATAAGGAAAATTTAAAGGGCGTATGAGAACAATGTGGAAAAAGATTACAATTAAATATAAATTAAATTTATATAAAACTTATATATAAATTCCAAAAAAAAGAATTTGTCCAGCCAGTCTGAAACATAAAAAGAAACTTAAAAAACATTGGCTAAAATAATAGTTTTTTTTTCGGTCTTAACCAAAAAAAAAAAACTTTAGTTCAAAGAACTTGGAGCTACTAGTTATCTAAAACGATGATTCAATATAATGCTGACTTATAATTACAAATAATATATTATTTTCAGGTCATCACAGATGGAGCTATTAATTTAGGTCTTCATTTCGAAAAAATTGTTATCTACTCTACATTTATTAATGAAAAAAAGAAAAAAAATGGCATATTGAAAAGAAATGTAGATAGTTGTCTACTCCCAAAAAATAAGCAAAGTTGAGATCATAGTTTAGATTAACTATCATTTCGACTCCTTATTTTTTTTTGCGCACACAAGCAACTCATTCAAACCTATATAAACTTGCTTACCAAAATGTAAACAAGCAATGGTGGAAATTTTCAGATAGTATAACAAAAAAAAATTCGGGTAACTAGTATGAGATTGTCACTTAGCTACATACTAGTAGGAGATTTACAAAATAAAAGATAAGGTGATAAAGATAACATGTCTAAAAACGTTTATTTCACATGGGCCGGTAAATGCGCGACTCGAAAATATTTTTAGTTACATCAATGATGCATTCAGATCTTATGTAGTTAACAAAAAACAATTTAGTTTTTAGGATCACTAACTTTGTATAATTATTAAATAACTACACAATTCACAACTTGTATATATCATTTGTCTCGGAAGTCACACTTACAAAGAAATTACAAAATAACATGTTTATTTAAGAATATCAAAAGGAAAAATTGCCAAAAAAAAAAAAAATCAACAATATACTTCCACAACATTATACATAGAAGATAATAAAATCAGATCAATAACCTATCTGAACTTATATTTGTTGGAAGTAATTTCTAATAAGTAGCGAAAAAACATAGCCTTTACTGAAAAAACTGTCCAATTAAATTATTATAATAATTTATCGCTGCATGTATTACATGCATGTAAAATTACTTCATCGACATTACGAAATAAAACAATGAAAAAATTATCTTCGCACGCATCGCGTGCTTATAAAGCTAGTACATATATATTTTATCAGTGCAAGTACGATTAATTTCTTGACAGTAATTACCTATTGCAAATAGAATAAATTTATTTATATATGAAAACCCCAGTAAAAAGAAACTCTAAATATTATTTGAAGTGGTTTGACCCGATCCGCAACGGCCGGGTCCGAACAGCATCCCGATCCGATGATGATCAAAAATCATAATTCGGAATTCGGTCTAGTATGGAAGTACAATGGTTTGTGCGATGTCGAAATCTTAAATGGTTTTGTCCAATTCAAATTCTTTTCGAATATAACATGATACGAAAACGATCATATTTGAATTGGTCCAGTACAAATCCGATTCGATTTGTCCGATTGCTAGGTCTACTAAAGAAATTAATGAAGTAGTTAAGAAAAAACAGTTTAATTTTTTAGCAACCTTATTTCGTACATCTCTAATACTTGGGAAGAAATACAAGTGGTTGTATAGTACTAGATGAATCATTCTTCTTCTGCATTGTTCTCATAAGCCGAGTTGAGACATAATTTGACCCGAAATTGTCGAGACCTTTAATTTCTTCTTGTCGTTCAATACTAGGATCCTTGCTCAACAAAAATTCACCACTAGCCTAATATCCACACAACTTATCCAAACTTTTTGATTCAAAGATATGGCGAAAAAGGATTGTTTTATCTACGTATCAAGAAACATTTTTAATTCACGCACTTTTCGGCCCATGTATAATTAATGTTTTTAGATATTTCATCTTTGTCACTTTATATTTTGTTTAGTTAAAAGTTTCACCACTAATCATGGGACAACGTTGTCTCCATTGTCACTTCTTACCGTGTCTGGTTAGAAGTAACAATCATTTTTCGCCATATTGTTCGAATAAAAAATTCGGATAAGTTGCGTGAATATTGGGTTAATGGTGATTTTTGGTGAGCGAAAATCCTACAGTTATCACACAAAGAAAATTTAAATGGCTTGAGGATTTCACCTCAAATTAAGTCTCTACTCGGCATATGAGAACAATGTGGAAAAATATTACAATGACATTCAAATGTAGTAAAATTAAATTTAATATTAAAGTTATATAATTGGTTTGGACCGAAAACATAAACTTCAAAGATAACGGTATATTTTTTCGGTCTTGACAAAAAAAAATATCAAAAAACTTGGAGATATTAGTTATCCAAAACGGTTATTAGATATAATGCTAATTTATAATTGCAAATAATAAATATTTTTCAGAACAGGAAAGATGGAACTATTAGTTTCGGTCTTGATTTCAAATTTTTTTTTTATCTATCGTACATCTATTACTATATACTAAAAGAGAATACATACTTCAGTTTTCCCCAAAAACTATCCTAGGTGGCATGTCATGATTAATCTAATTCCTGCCTAAATGTTCTGATGATGTGGCATTTTTTTAAAAAAAAAAACTGAACTTGTTCTTCCTTGAAAAAAGAAATCATACTCATTTGTTTCCAATACAAATCATTTATGACTAGCCCTTTTCTTTTCAGTTCCTTCATCTTCATGGCACATTTCTCTATCCTTCTTCATTCTCTATTACTCATACTTGAAAGTTGAAACTCGAAAAAAATATTGTAATGGGTCTTCTTTAATTAAACTTTTCATTAAATATAATCTTTATATTACTCCTTATTCATCTTTGATGTTGATAGTGTTGCTAAATTCATACGGGTGAATGGTGAAATGACGAAGATAATGTTGAAGCTCAGGTAATTGTTTTATAATTTGTTTTTATGGCAAATGGTATTGATATCTAATTTCTTATGTTTTGGTTTGTTGAAGCTATGTCGTCTGCATCATGTTGATGTGGTATCCTACAAATGTGTATGAGATGCACGAGTAAATTCAGCGTTAAGAAGGGTGAATCTTATCTTTCCCAATTAAACTTAGTATATGCTAGGTGAAAAATTGAGAAGTGGCACGTTGCTGTTTTCAAGTTCTAGGTAGGAAGCTAAGATCTGGGTATAGACATTAACGGAAGAAGATGATAATTTTGATTATATTGATGATTTTGATTATAATATTGGAAATTAAAGATTATAAAGGTAGACTATTAAGCTTCCGAGTGGCTTGACTCATATCCAGAGTAGGCTAAACGAATCTGAATTACAACTTAATTTTCTATATGCCTTCCTCTCTTTTCACCCTCCTCAATTTATAGCATCTCTTTTCCTCTCTCTCATCTAACTCTCTTTGGTCTTTCTCAAGATGCTTCTACTGAATAATAATGCAATATGGATAGCGCCTCTTCCTATTCTACGGTATTCTGTATGCACCTGACTGTCGGTCAGGAAAGTTCCACATTGATATCTTCACTTGGTGGTTCTAGCTCCACAGGTTAATGCTTTCAGATTTTGTTTTGTCTACTATGGTAGCTTTGATATACCAACAGTCCATTTTACTGCACTGTAATGTGTTTGTGACTTCTGTAAGGCCTTCTATCATAGGGCTTGTTCTCCCCAGCTTATTTTCAGTTCAGTTCAGTTCAATTCAGTTCAGTTCAGTTCAGTTCAGTTCAGTTCAGATCAGTTCAGATCAGTTCAGTTCAGTTCAGTTCAGACCAGTTCAGTTCAGTTCAGTTCAGCTCTTGACAATACTTTTACTCCCACATATCACTATTCATTTCATTTCAGTTCAGTTCAGTTCAATTCAGTTCAGTTCAGATCAGTTCAGTTCAATTCAGTTCAGTTTAGTTCAATTCAGTTCAGTTCAATTCAGTTCAGTTCAGTTCAACTGTTTTATGCCGAAGAGAATTAGTTGCTTTTTTTTAATATATATATTTTTAAGAACCCAAGGTACTATATAAATGAATACCTATCGACTCATTTGAACTTTTATTCCCTTTAAATACCATTTTTTTTTAGTTATCTAAGTTGTCTTTGTAAGATCATTACTTCTTTTAATTAACAAAAAAATTATACTATCATATTATAATACTCTAAATTTCTTTCTCCTAGAATAACTGAAAAACAACACAATTTTTTTAGAGGGTAATATAATAGGGCGAAATAATTGGGTGGGTAAAATTAGAACAATTGATTCCTAAAAAACATGTGACAAATAGATGAACAACTTAAAAAGGCATTTGTGACAATTAATTTAAGATGATGTGTAGAGTAATAATTAGTCCATTTTAATAGTTCTCTATTACACAATCTATATTGTTTTTTGACGAGATCTATATTGTTTATAACTAAGCATTAATTAAGTCAAATTTCAAATTATACATTTTTGAAAAAATGTATAGAGATGTGTCTTTACTCTAAAAAAACAAGTCGAGGTTGACACAATAGTTCACATTAACTATCACTTTGACTCCTTACAATTATTTTGCGCACACAAGTAGTCCGTTCAAACCTATATAAACTTGCATACCGAAATGTAAACAAGCAATGATGGGAATTTTCAGATAATACGATAACTTTATTTGGCTAATTAGTATGGGTTTCTCATTTAACTAACTACCAATGGGAGATTTTCAACCAGGTTAGTTGTTGGAATGTAACCTACTATGAGTGTTGTTTAAACTTTTTAGATGTGACAGAGATGAAATGTCTACCAACGTTAATTATAGATGGATCGGTAAATGTGCGATTCAAAAATGATTTTATTTACCTTGACCATGGATTCAAATCTTAGGTAGATAAACCAATTTTTATTCGTCATATTCTTCGAATAAAAAATTGGGATAAGTTGTGTGGATATTGGACTAGTGGTGAATTTTCATTGAGCGAAAATCCTACCATTATACAAGGAAAATTTATATGTTTCGAGGATTTCACCTCATATTACGTCTCTAATCGTCGTATGAGAACAATGTGGAAGAATATTACAATTACATTCAAATATAATAAATTTAAATTTTATATAAAATTTATATAATCGCTCTAGACCGAAAATAGAAAGTTCAAAAATATTAGGTTAGATAACAATAAATTTTTTCGGTCTCGACCAATAAAACAAAATTTCAAAAAAGCTGGAGATGTTAGTTATCCAAAATGGTGATTAGATATCATGCTAATTTATAATTGCAAATAATATATTATTTTCAGACAATGACAGGTGGAGCTATTAGTTTGTCTTGATTCCGAATAAGTTGTTATTTATCCTACTTTTATCAATGAAAAAAGAAGCAAATGTCATTTTGAAAATAAGTGTAGAAATGTGTCTTTACTCTAAAAACAAGTCGAGGTTGACACAATAGTTTACATTAACTATCACTTTGACTGCTTGTAATTACTTTTGCGCACACAAGCACCCAAAATGTAAACTAGCAATGGTGGGGATTTTTAGATAGTATGACGATTTATTTTGGTTAAATATTACGGGTTTCTCATTTAGCTACCTACCAATGAGAGATTTACAACCAGGGTTAGTTGTTAGACTGCTTACTTTTGCGCACACAAGCAGCCAAAAAGTAACTATCAATGGTGGGGATTTTTAGATGGTATGACGATTTATTTTGGGTAAATATTATGGGTTTCTCATTTAGTTACCTACCAATGAGAGATTTACAACCAAGGTTAGTAGTTAGATGGCTTACTTTTCTGAGTGTTGTTCAAAGTCTTTATATAACAAAAGATAAGCTGAGTAGGTGACAAAGATGAAATGTCTAAAAACGCTGATTATAGATGGGCCGGTAAGTGCGCAACACAAAGATATTTTTAGTTACATTGATGATAGATTCTGATCTTAGGTAGATGAACCAATCTATGTTCCCCATATTGTAAGAATAAAAAATTGGGATAAGTTGTGTGGATATTGAGCTAATGGTGCATTTTTGTTTAGCAGAAATTCTAAAAAAATTTAAATTTCTTGAGCATTTCCCCTCAAAATTAAGTCTGTACTCGGCTTATGAGAATAATGTGGAACAAAAGTGATTCATCTAGGACTAGTTGTATAACAACTTGTATTCCCTTCAAGATGTAGACATGTAGCAAACAAGGTTATCAAATAATTCAACTATTTTTCTTATCTTCAGCATTAATTTCTTTTGTAGACCTGAAAATCGGTTTTGGTTCCCTTAAATACCTCTAGATTAATTGAGCAAGCAATAATTTTAATACACTCCTGAATTAAAACATATATTACTCTTAACACTCAAATTATTCAAAATATTTTTTTTTTCACAACAATTTTTAGCCCTCGAATAAGATTAGAAGACTCATATTAATACTAATAAAATAAGTCATAGAGTGAACATAACACCTCCTTAAAGTTAATGGTACAACCATGAGCTTATTAACAATTGAAACATTAAAATAGATAGTATGAAACAAGATTGTAACACATGGATATTCATCCTATACACTCTTGTCAATAGAGTCCAAAACTAGAGAGATAACTTATTCAAATTGTACCTTTAACTTTAATTCGATGATGTTAATGTGTGAATATTATTTAATTTTATAATAATACAAAAAAAATCAACTCATTTTATATATTTAATATATTAATAAATGGAGCAATATTATCTTCATTGAATCTATATGTGTAAGTTGTGTAAGTTCCGTTTTCGATTCGGTTTTGGGGTAAAATCGAAATCGAAATAAATTCCATTTTCACATTTCAAGTCCAAAATCCAAACCAAAATTTATATCAAACCAAACCGAAATTACAAAACCAAAACCAAATCGAACTGAAAAAGACGAATTTATGTTAAGAGATGCAATTTTTCCAAATCTTACAAATACAAAAGTAAAAAAAAGTATTTATATTAAAAGATGCAATTTTTGCAAATCTCACAAATACAAAAGTTTAAATCATTAAACATAGATGAAATACTCAAAATCACAGCCAAAGTTGAAAATTTAGTAGAAGAAGTAAACAAAATTGATAAACTCAATGAAAATAAAAGAAAAAAATACGAAAAATACATTATATTCTTCGACCCTCTCGACAACGTTTCGATGTTCTTATTCTTCTCGAATATGTTTAGAGCTCTTCGAATTGATAGCAAAAAGCCCAACGTTTCATATGATGGATATCCCTTTCTTTGTCTATTTCGAGATCTCAATTTGTTTCGAGATTTAGAGATAGAATAAGGAGAGAAAAATAGTAGAGAGAGAGGGGTTGAGTGAGTGAAGAGATCAAGGGAGGAAGGAAACAGTTGGGGACGAGAGAGTGTGAGGAGGATTAGATAACAGTTGTGCGTACTCCCTCTGGTTTATTTTTGTCTCAACATAAGTATGTTTCTGATTTACTTCGTAAATTCCATCTTCATACTGTTAAACTAGTTACCACTCCTGTTATTATTGCCTATTCTGATGCAGATTGGGCAGGATGTCCTGACACGAGGCATTCTACTACTGGTTATGCTGCTTTTCTTGGGAAGAATTTAATTTTCTGGCGTCCGAAAAAGCAACCTACTGTGTCCGAATCCTCCACTGAAGCTGAATATAGGGTTGCTGCCTACACACCTGCAGAAACTATTTGGCTTAAGCAACTTCTTGCTGACATTGGCCATTTTCTCCGTCGTCCTATGATCGTCTATTGTGATAATGTCTTTGCTACCTATCTCACTGCTAATCCAGTTCATCATGATCGTATCAAACATATTGATGTCGATCATCACCTTGTTCGAGAAATGGTTGCCAAGGGAGGTCTTATAGTTCGACATGTTACTACTCAGTCTCAAGTTGCAGACATTTTTGCTAAGGGTCTCTCTAATGACTTGTTTACTAGACATCGTACCAATCCATCCGTTATTTCACCCCCTAAAGATTGAGGGGGTGTATTAGATAACATTGTATGTAAAAGGGTAGAATAATATTTAACTAGTCATAAGCCTGTATTGTAAACCTATATATATTGAATGCCAGGGTTAACCACATAAAGGTTAACACATTTATTCTCCACACTTGTACAAGGAGTACTGGGGTCTTAAGGTTTCAGTTGTGAGTTGGTGAATGGTGACTTAGCTTTGAGAGTTTCAATAGGTTCATGAGAAAAGGAAACGCCTTTGAATATTTAAACCAGCGCATATTGATGTGTCCAAATATATGTATATTTCGGTTTGGTTTGGTTTGGGTCGGTGTTTTCGATTTTTCAAGATAAAAAAAGAACCAAATCGAAAAACCAATTTTTTTTATAACAAAATTCCAACCCAAATCGATTTCTAAAAAAATTGAACCGAATTACTAATTCGGATTACTTTGATTCGAATTTCGCTTTTGAACCAAATAATTTACGCCTTTGACTTCAGCCCTAAGAGCATCCCACTTATGATTTGTTTGGGCATCAAAATGAGTTATGGACCTTGCTCAAAGAAACCATTGCATTGCATTCATGATTTTCATCTGAATCCTTTCCGAAATATTCCTCATCTGAAACTCATTTGAACGCTGAAGTTTGAACGATCCGATCCGTAATCTGATCTGAAAGCAATCTGAAATTATTGGCTTTGATAATGTTTGATTTGAAGTACCCGAATTTGACCATTTTGTTCAAAAAATATTAGCATCAAAGACTTAATAATTATGTCTGATACAAAGTACCCAGAATTGACTCTTTTTTCAAAAACAAATTATATCAAAGACTTAATATTTTATCTCCGTACAATTTAAACTTGTAAAAGATATTGCACATTATTGCTTACATGTTCCATAATTTTATTGCTAGTTGCTAAAATTAGCTTCTAATTTCATTATGTGCGTAATTTTGTATAGATATATATTATATCAGTGCAAGTATGATTAATTTCTTGACTGTAATTAACTATTGCAAATAGAAAAAAATTATTTACATAATACAAGTAAAAAGAAACTCTAAATATTATTAGGCGTGGTTTGACCCGATCTGCAACTGTCGGGTCCGAAAAGCATCCCGATCCGATGATAATCAAAATTCATAATCTGAAATTCGTTCTAGTACGAAAGTAAAATGTTTTGTATGATGCGCCAATCCTAAATGGTTCTGTCCAATCTGAATCCGTTTCGAATATAACATTATACGAAAACGATCAGATTTGGATTGGTCAAGTACGAATTCGATCTGATTTGTCCGATCGCTAGGTCTATTGAAGAAATTAATGAAGTAGTTAAGAAAAAGCAGTTTAATTTTTTAGAAACCTTGTTTCGTACATCTCTACAACTTGGGAAGGGAGACAAGTTGTTGTACAGTTAGTACTAGATGAATCATTCATCTTCTACATTATTCTTATAAGTCGGGTTGAGACATAATTTGACCGGAAATTCTCGAGACCTTAATTTCTTCTTGTCGTTCAATGCTAGGATTCTCGCTCAATGAAAATTCACCACTAGCCCAAATCTGAGTGTTGAAAATTAAGAAGAAAAATGGGGAAAGATCCAATGATGACCAATATGCAAATATTGCCAACACCGTTCTTGATGATGATCTTGCACTTTACAGTTACACAATTTGGGGGTGCGACTTCTACGATCTTTTCATGTTTGGTGCCCTTTTGAGATCAATTGGTAAAACGAAAAACCGTGAGGATTTTCTTTAATTTTGGAGTCTATGATAGATTGCTTTTGAGTTTGTAATAAAGTAGCAATCTTAGTTATCCATTAGATTTTTTTTTTTGTTCTAATTATGCTATTTCTTATCTCAAATTTGGTACTTTTGTGTTTTGATTAAATACAATTGCAATTGAGAAATTATTGTTGTCATTTAATTTTCTAGAATTGCCTTTGAGTTTGTTGTTAAGATGAAGAAGTGTTTTGAAGAGAGTTTGGTCAGTTTGAATAAGCATGCTTTGCGTTGGTGACTTTATACTCTCGATCTAGGCCATGTGATTGTTTTGCATACGAAGTTTTGTGTTCAAAGACGCATCGGTACACAATTATCACTAGTGGAAAAAACCTTATAAGCCACTTAGCAACAGATCTGGTTTTTGTGAAACCACATCCGAAAATCAACATTAAAAACGGGAGGGAAAGCTGGGAGGATAATCTGATGCGGTCCTCTTGTGGACCGCATCAGATTATAAAAATCGATGTGGTTTTTTATAATCTGATATGGATTGGTGGACCGCACCAGATTCTCTTTTTTTTCCTAAGAAAACGAACCCAACCCACTCCCTTATGATCCCCATCCCAATCCCTTATAATCCCCAGTCCACTCCCTTATAATCCGCCCCTAAACTCTCAAACCCTATCCTCTTCCCTCAATTCTCAAACTTTAAACCTCAGCCTGTTCCCTCTCTCCTCCACACCCTTTCCTCACTAAAACCCTTAACCCCCTCCTCTTCCCCTCACTCATCCACCAACCACCACATCCCTCGCCTCCAAACACCGATGAATCACGCAACCACCACATTTCTCTCTTTGATCTCTTGGAAAGCGGCGAACATCGAGGTCTACCACCATACAAGGGCGAGAGAATTCGCAAGCGGCGAAAAGAGCACGAATGTGACGCAAGTAGCATCGAAAAGAAGGGCGCAATAAGCGGCGAGGAGACGGAACAACCACGTACCCAACCACCATCATTCCTCTCACCCTCTCTCGTTTTAAAAACTAAACAACCACGCACAAAAACCTAATTTAAAACCAACCACCATGTACCAATTCGCAAACCCTAATTTGCAAAAAAAAAAAACCAATTCACAAAAAAAACCCCAATTCGCAAACCCTAATTCGCAAAAAAAACCCCAATTTGCAATTTCTTTTTTTATTTCATGAGTAAATTTGTTTGTATTTTCGGTATAATTACTTTTTTTCTTTTGGTTTCCTTTTCATGTAATTTAGTTTATTCATTATTTTTATTTTCATTTTCTTGTTATTTTTTTGCAATTTACGGTATTCACCACCTATTGGATTAGTTGATTAGTTTGTTCTTATTCTGTAAGTAATTGATCTTTGTCGTTATATTTAATCTTGTTTTGTTGATTTTTTTTTAATTTCATTATGTGATTTTTTAATGTTAGTGATTTGAATGGGACTGGAATGTTGAATGTTGGTGGATTTTATTTTCTTTTTTTCAAACCTTGAATTCGGTGAATACCAAAGTTACTGTACCAAAATGTTGAATGGGGCTGAATATTCACTTTGAGCCCTCCTGTACCAAACCAAATGCGGATCTTTTGTGTAGCGTAGACAATAGACTAGGCTTTTTTTAAAACAAAATTCTAATGAACCTTTACTGATGCGCTTCTATAAATAGAACCGCATCAGTTTTTTCGCAAAGCTGGTGCGGTTTTGTGATGCAACTGCATCAGTTAATGCCTAATTGATGCGGTTTGCAATCGCATCAGTTAATGCCTAATTGATGCGGTTTGCAATCGCATCAGTTAATTTCTTATAACTGCTGCTACGTCACCCGATACGGACCAAAATCGCATCAACAAGCCCGATTTTGACCGCATCAAATGGGCTTTTATCACTAGTGTATAGAAGATGTCCCTTTTCTGGATTGCCTACAATGGGTAGGTTTATGGAAATTATTTAAGGTGGAGGTTCTATGGTTATTTGGGTGAGCATCACTTCTTGGTTCAACGTGGAATTATCTTGTTTGATCGATTTTCAGTTCAGGGTGGAGTTATCTTGTTTGATCGGTTTCAAGTCCAGGTGGAGATGTGTTCTTTTTGACTTGAAATCTCGTGATAATGACATAAGACAAACTTTGAATGCACATATCTCTCATTCTGTAAATGGTTTTGATGTGATTCAAATGGGAGGTGATAGCTTATTCAAAAGAGCTTTCCAACGAAAGGTCATATGCCCGATTCCGCTGAGAAACGAAAAAGTTATGCTTGTTTTACGAAGCACCGTCGAACAACAATTTCGCTCGATCGGGCGGATGTCGCCCGACTCGATCGAGCGACGGGGATTTTGACCCAGGATGCACTATTTCTTTCTGGATTTTGTGCGGAGTATATTCTAGGGTTTATTCGGGTTTTCTTATGTTATAAAAGGACCATCTTGGTGTTCATTATACACACAACTTTTAGCCTATAGTATTCTTAGTACTCGTAATTATTCTCTCTGTTTTTCTCCATCATATTGAAGAAGATCTCAATTTCCCCACCTGTGGACATAGGTCTGCTTTGACTAAGCCACGTAAATCCTTGTGTTCTTTCTGTTTATCTTCACGATTGTTTTTCTCATCTTTATTTTTTCATTGACTTGATCCGCATTAATCAAATTACAACTCCCCATTTCCTAACAAAACAATTGAAATAAACAATCTAAGTACAAATTAATAAATATTATATAAATGTGTTACTCCAAATAAGCCAAATATAGTTATTAAGTCATAAAATGTAAGAGATAATAATGTCTTAATATGTTTGGTAATGTCTAAAACATGTTTGGTAATTACCTAAAAGCATATAATCTGGGATTAATTTGAATTTGTTTGTACAAGGAGGGAAAACGGGGGTCCAAAACTTAAGTGAATAAAATTTGGTGAGGTATTGAGCCTAATGGATCCAGTGGCATGATTGTTCAATCCACATTGCTTTGACTAATAATGAGAATGAATTTTTATTGGATAAGTTTGATAATGCCCAAAGCAAGTGTTGGTAGTTACCTAAAAACATATGATTTGGGTTAATTTGTGTTTTTTAGTGCAAGGAGGGACAATGGTCAATGGGGGTCCAAAACTCAAGTCAATGGGGGTCCAAAACTCAAGTCAATGGGGCTTGGTGATGTATTAAGCCTAATGGACACAGTGGCATAATTCTCTAATCCACACTGGATTGCTGATTAGTAATGGAAATGAATTGTGATTTGATAGGTTTGATCATGCCCAAAGCATGTTTGGTAATTACCTAAACGCATATGATTTGTGTTAATTTTTGTTTTTTAGTATAATGAGGGATAATGGGGCCAAAAACTTAAGCCAATTGCGTTTGGTGAGGTATTGAGCCTAATGGATCAAGTGAAATGATTGTTCAATCCACATATGATTGATTTAATGAGTAATGATAAATGATTGGGATTGGGACAACATCATCCACTTAGTAATTTTGGTAATCCCCATAACTTGTTTGATAATTATCTTAAAGCATATGATATGAGGTTAATTTGAGCTTTTAGTACAAGGAGGGACAATGGCGGTCCAAGACTCAAGTCAATGGGGTTAGGTGAGGTACTGAGTCAAATAGACCGAGTTCGATGAATAATACCATACACTAGAGAAGTGACATCATCACCAACAATGGTAGGAAAACTCTATCTTTCATTTTCAAATAACAAACCAATGAATGGAAGTTAGTTATTGTGATTCCTCACGAAATTTTTTTTTAATTAATTTAACGTGTATATACTATCTCTGTTTCATATTAGATGCTACAGTTTCTAAAACACGGACTCCTAAGCAATTTTTAGAGAGAAGAGAGATAGAGAGAAATAAAAAAGGGGAGTGTAACATTTATATGAAACAGAGGTAGTATAATGATAATTTTATATTTTTCATTATAGAATTATTTACAACAACAAGGGGTCAAACAACATTCTAATTATTCGATCTTGACTCAAAAATCAAAAATTCAAATAAGGGAGATATTAATTATCCAAAACAGTGATTAGATATAATACTGATTTATAATTTGCAAATAATGTATTATTTTCTGGTCATAACAGATTGAGCTATTAGTTTAGATTTTTATTTTGAATAAATTTTCATATACTCTTACATTTATCAATGAGAAAAGAAGCAAATGTCAGACTGAAAATAATTGTAGAGATGTATCTTAACTCCAAAAAAACAAGTCGAAGTTGAGATAATAGTTCACAATAACTATCACTTTGACTCTATTTTTCTTTTCTCGCAAAAGCAACTCATTCAAATCTATATAAACTTGTCTACCACGATGAAAACAAACAATGGTGGGAATTTGGAGATAATACGAGAAAATCTTTTGAGGTAATTATTATGGTTCCTCATCTACCTACATATCAATGGGAGATTTACAAACAGGGTTAGCTGTTAGACAGGTTGACTCTTGTGAATGTCGTTTAAACTATTTTACAAAATAAAAGATAAGCTGACAAAGATGAAATCGAAATCTCTAAAAAAATGATGGTACATTGGCCGATAAGTGTCATCTCGAAAATGTTTTAGTTGAATTGATGATAGATTCAGATCTTATGTAGATAAACCAATTATTCTTCACCACATTGTTCGAATAAAAAATTGGGATAAGTTGTGTTGATATTGGCCTAGTGGTTAATTTTCGATGACCAGAAATCCTACAATTGTCACACAAAAGAAATTTAAAGGCTCGAGTATTTCACCTCAAATTAATTCTCTACTCGGCGTATGAGAACAATGTGGAAAAAGAGTACAATTACCTATAAATATAGTAAAATTAAAATTTATATAAAACTTATATATAAATTCCAAAAAGAAGAATTTGTCCAGCCGGTCTGAAACAGAAAAAGAAACTTAAAAAACATTGGGTAAAATAACAATCTTTTTTTCGGTCTTAACCAAAAAAACCAAAACTTTAGTTCAAAAAACTTGGAGCTACTAGCTAACTAAAACGATGATTAGATATAATGTTGACTTATAATTGCAAATAATATATTATTTTCAGACCATGACAGATGGAGCTATTAGTTTAGGTCTTAATTCCGAAAAAATTGCTATCTACTCTATATTAATGAAAAAAAGAAGAAAATGGCATATTGAAAAGAAATGTAGACTGTTGTCTACTCCTAAAAAATAAGCCAAAGTTGAGATTATAGTTTACGTTAACTATCACTTTGACTCGTTATTTTTTTTGCGCACACAAGCAACTCATTTAAACCTATATAAACTTGCTTACCAAAATGTAAACAAGCAATGGTGGAAATTTTCAGATGGTATGACAAATTTTTTTTTCGGGTAATTAGTATGAGATTCTCATTTAGCTACATACTCATAGGAGATTTACAAAATAAAAGATAAGGTGATAAAGATAACATGTCTAAAAACGTTTATTGTACATGGGCCGGTAAGTGCGTGACTCGAAATGTTTTTAGTTACATTAATGATGGATTCAGATCTTATGTAGTTAAGAAAAATAAATTTAGTTTCCAAGATCATTAACTTTGTATAATTCTTAAATAACTACACAATTCACAACTTGTATATATCATATGCCTTGGAGGTCACACTTACAAAGAAATTACAAAAATAACATATTTATTTAAGAATATCAAAAGAAAAAATTGCCAAAACAAAAAAAAAATCAACAATATACTTCCACAACATTATACTTAGAAGACAATAAGATCAGATCAATAACATATCTGAACTTATTTTTGTTGAAAGTAACTTCTAATAAGTAGAGAAATAACATAGCCTTTATTGAAAAAATTGTCAAATTAAACCACGGTTTTTTCACCATATACCCCTGACAAATTTTTTTTGCACTGTATACCCTTTCAACTTTCCAAATTCACCATATACCCTTTACTATTCAAAAAATACACCCACTTACCCTTAATGACTAACAACGTTAATGTCCGTTAGTCATCAACCCCTAATCCCTTTCTAACCTAAGTTAACTAACCTAAACCCTAACCCCCTCTAGCCTAATTAATCCTAAACCCTACCCTAATCTACCTTCTAACCCTAATTAACCTTAAACCTACTCTAACCACCCACCCACCACCCATCCCCCACCCCAGCCGCAACCCCCTCCCCTTTCCTCGGCAACCCCACCTCCTCCCCTTTCCCCGACAACCCCAACCCCTCCCCTTTTCCTGACAACCCCACAGCCTCCCCTTTCCCCGGCATCCCACCAACGAACGATGAGCGTGAGAAGCGTCGTAATCATCGTCCAAATCAACGGAGATAAAGTCGTCGGGATTGAAGTTGTCATCCATGGCGGAGGAGAGAGAGAAGAAAGATCCGAGATTGCGGGAAATGGGAGAGGGAAAGGGGACTGCGGGGGGGTGGTGGGTCATAGGTGCGCGCCTGCAGGTGGGAGGGTCACAGGTGCGCGACTGCGAGGGTATGGTGGGTGTAATAGTCCGTATTTTTGGAGTTAATTCTTTATAAATAAGAAATTATAAAGAATATAATTGAAAGGTATTTTATTATTGTTTACAAAAAAATAATAATACAGTTGGAGTACACTTACAACTTTAACATAATTCTATTATCGTTTAGTTTATTATTTTATTTCGGAATAAATAAATTAAACCGAGTTTACTTGACTTAGGGTTGCCATACAATAAATAGGAGAGAATAAGAACAGGAAAAAAAGTAATAATTCAGAAACCCTAACTCTCTCTCTCAGCCGTCACTCCCAAATTCTATCTCTCTCTCTCATATTCTTTCTCCTCTCCCTCGCTGTTCTCTCTCCTCTCCATCCCTCTCTCTCGTCCACTTCGAACGAAGTGGTGTGCGAGCAGCGGAGTGCTCGAGTGTGTGTGTGTGCTTGGTCATTCGAAGCAGGTGGGGTTGTGTGAGCGTCGAACAAAGGTTGAGGATTTGCGTGAAAAGAGGGTGCGAAGTCGAGGGGTTTGTGCGAGCGTCGGACTGTGCGACGAGTGTGGTGTGTGCGAACGAGCGTAAAGCCGAGGGTTGTGCGACAAGTGTGTGGTGTGTGCGAGTCGAGCGTGGTCCGTGGCTCGAGGGTGTTGTGCGAACGTCGTGTGCGAGGCTTCGCGTGGTTCAGGTGTTCGTGTGGTTGTGAGGGAGCTCGGTCGAGTGACTAGGTTCGTGCGAGTGGGTGGTCGAGCACGAGTGCTGTCGGAGGGGGAGTCGCGGTTGTCGGTGTAGACCAGCTGTCGTTCGTGGTCGCCGGTGGTTCTGGTGGTTACCTTCTCTTTTCTTTTCTTTTTTTCATATAAATTAATATGTATATGATATAATTCTTTCTTTATTAATTATTATTGTATATTATGTTTTTATATTAATTTAGGGTGTAAGTAAATTAATTTGTAATTTGAGTAAATTAGTAATTAATTAAGTTATATAATTAGTTTAAGTTATTAATCTGATTTAAGTTGTAAATCTGATTTAAGGTGTTGTAATCAATTAAGGTGTGAAGTAAAGAAAGTAGTTTATTGATTTTTAGATGGAAAGTTATAATGACCTTGCTATTCGGACCTGATTTTAGGAGTATTGGACATAAGACTTGAATGGACTTGGTAAAGGTATTGGATTATTAAACTAACTAAAATTAGTTTGACTCACTAACATTGACTCTTAAAAGACGCTAAGCTCAATAGAGTAGAAAAGAAAAGGAAGTTAATAAACAATGAGATTAGTTATCGTTTATACTTCGAATTACTAAGTCATTATAGTTAGTCACGTATTAGCTGATAATATTATCAAGGACGTAGCACTGAAGTACTTACTTAATCGTTTAGGTCCCAATTTCATAAGCGGAACGTTTGGCTAAGAAAGCGAAAATTCTCCGTTACAAGGTACGTACGCGTATGAGTTTAATTTCAAGTACTAGTATCATGATTATTGTGATTTATTCTATCGGAACCTAGAATCATGATAGGGAACGTTTTGATTGTTGAGATTGTTTGGTAACATGTTTATGATTGGAAATCGATATGTGGCATTGAAATGCGTAATTCTATCGTATTATGAACATGAGCATTGTATTCATATTATCTGATCCATGGTGTAACAAGAGTGTTACAAGAGAAAAGATTTGAGTAATGTATCTAAGAGAACATGTTAAACGATTCTATGTTATTGTGATACGAAAGGAGAGTATTAAGAATTAATTATGGCAATAAACTTGTAGTTGGACTCCCTACAAGTGATGAACAATGGGGGGAGTGTGGGACTTGTTCTACACTCCTACGCAGGCCTACTGTGACGATAGTAGTGTCCTTATAAATTTTGATAACTCAAGTAGGCAGAAGGTTCCGTACGATCTTGGGGGTATGTATACTAAGGTGATGGGTGTGAGACGGAACGAAACCATATTTTCATTTCATCTAGTAGACTATGTTGTCTATAAAGGATTAAAAGCCCGTATGATTCTATAAGATGACGGTGCCCGTTCGCTGCCAACTAAATAAAGAGTAAAGGATGTAACGTTATTGTAGTATCATGTTTAGGATTGTTCATTATTGCTTTGTTTATGTTTATATGCATTAAATGGTTTATTATGTACTAAGCATAGCTGATTGTGTGTTATTATGTGTTTGTTGACTTGTGATGAACCATTGATGCTACAATAGAGCAGACTAGGTGTACTGGTGCTGCTGCATTATTCCTAGCATACGGGGGTAGTCCTTAGTTTTTGAACTCTATAGTGTAAGTATTATAAGATTATTATGATTTACGTAATTAGTGTGTGGTTTGAATAAAAGGGGTCGTTGATGATTCCCAAGTTTCAGTTACATTTTTATTTTCCCTGTATTTCAGTTTTCGAGACAACGTTTTGAGTTAATGTTCCCAAAGTCGATGTGACGTAGTCGTAGACGTGTATGGATTTTGGGGGTATTACAGTGAGGTGTGATAATTCATATTTATATATAGTATTTAGATGCATTTAGGGCGCATTTTAGAGCATTTAGTTTCATATTTAGGTTCATTGTTGCATTATATTCTTAAGTTATGCTTTTCTACTCCTATTCGGTATGTTTTCTTGTTTTTGATGAATTTCAAGCATTGAGGACGTGTTTGGAGTATGATTGGATAAACTTGAGGATTAGAAGTACTTGGAAGGAAGCTACAATGCATAAGGATCGTATGGATATGTCATAGTACGAGTTTGAGCAAAAACGAAGTGGAAAATCATTAGAAGAAATGTGAAAAAAGAGTCCTGTCTACTCTTCTGATCATAACTTTTGATGTGCTTAATAAAATCGAGTAATTCCAGCATATTTGAAAACTAGACTTGAAGATCTTTCCAACGATAGGTGGCATTCCCCGAGGAGACTTCTAGTCAAGGAGTTATGCCTTTCGGAAAATTGCACTGTTTCTGCTAGAATCTGCCACGCGTACACGCGGATCACTAATCCGCCTATTAATGATTTATTTAAGACTTTCCTTATCTTGTAAATTACTTTCCTAGTCATATTAGGTGAAAAATTATTTAGATAGAATTTCATTCCTTTTCTCTCTTCTGCTCCCTCTCACGTTATTTTTTAGGTTTTAGGTTTTAGTTTTCTCTCAAGTTTTTAGTTGTAAACCCTAGTTTTTTATTCTTCTTTATCAATTCATGAATTCTATTAGTTTCTTTCATTGATTTTTTTTGATTATGTTTTTCTTTGTAAATTTAGATTTTATTATTTATTTCATGATAGAGTAATTTTTATTTCTAGGGTTTGGGAATCCATGTTTATATGATATGATTATTGATTGATATTTATTCGTGGTTTGATTAGTTATTGATTTCTCTAATTGATTAGTGTTTTATTATTAATCTTGCAATCTGATCAATTGTTTGATTAAATATTGTTAAGATCGAGTCATAGATCGAGAGATAGTACTCTTTAGAGGCTTACCTACAATTAGCAAATCTTATTATGTTGAGCGACCATACTAGCATATGTTGATTTGAGAGCGTTAATGCCTGACCAAGGATTAACCTATGCTCTAGATTTCTAATTGATTGAACTATTGATGATATTTTGATAGATTATAGTTATAAACATGGTGAACCATTACCCTAGATCCTTTTTAGTTTTATTTTCTTAGTTTGATTAGTTTAGAACTTTAATTCAGATATTTGTGATCTTGTTTAGTTTCTCCATACCTTAGAAACTATATTAAAACGACCATCTCTCTGTGGATTCGACCCTACTTACCCTACTACATTGTTAGAAGGTTTTGCAGGAATTATTTTGACGGGTGTGCGACAACCTATCAAATTTTGGCGCCGTTGCCGGGGAGACGGTATTGTTTTATTTTTTTTTTATTGTTGGTGAAACTAAATTGTATAATTTTTCTTTTTGTGAATATTTTATTTTTTTATCTTTTTTTTTTTGTATCATGGAGTCATGCTATTTTGATGATGAGGATAATTATTTTGCTAGGCAACATAGTAATAATTCTTTGAATTCTCATGTTTACAGTTTTGATGCATCATATCAAAATCCTCCCAATTTTTGCATGAGTTCTCCTGAAGTACCTAATATGTTATGTGAACCCCATGTACATGTAGTAATTTTAGAGCAATTTTTTTCTTTTCTTCGGTATGAGAATTAAGTGTTTTGGAAGTATTATCATAGGCTTGGTGATTTTATTGGTCCTAATCATGGAATTGAACTGTGGGATATGTGCATAGTGATTTATGAGGGGTTAAATGAAGAAACTAGGATGGTGGTAGAATCTATGTGTAGTGGAGGATTTCTATTTCAATCGCCTGATTATTGTTGGGATTTAATTGTGTGGTTGGCTAGGGATACTTTTGAGTGGGAGATATCTTCATCTGCTCTTTCACCCCAGACTTACATGAAACTACCCCCTTATTGTTCTAATTGTCAGTCTATTTTTCATGATTTTTCTTCGTGTGATATGACATTAGTAGATGGTTTTGACCCCTCTTTCCAATTTGAATGCCAATCTGCTCAGAATTCTAGCCCCAATCCGTTTATTTATGATGATAATTAGGGGTGGATAATAAATGAGAACTATTGTGATGATGAAACGATTGAAAGAACGACTAATGTGATGGATGTTTTGGAGGAGGAAGAATTCATAGTTGAAATTTCCTCTTTGGAGGAAAGTCAAGTTGTGCGTGAGGTGATTTATGAGTCTTTATCGGTACCACCTACTGTTTTTGGGTCTCATGTTCCATTCTCTCAAAAACTTGATCTTATTCCTTCTTCCCCTTTATTATATCCTCCATCGTTCCTTCTATCTCCCTGTTTGAATGACTTTCATGATAATGTAAATAATGTACAATTAGTTTCTTTTCTTTCTTCTGAGTCATGTAAAAAGACTAACATTTTTTCTTTTACTTCTTCTTGTAAATATAATTTTACCTTTGATTTTTCGTTTTGCAGTTTTAGTAATTCTTTTGTACTAACTTTTTTCATTTTTTCTTTCTGTTCTTATATAATATGCTCTGAGATGTCTGCAGGAACATATGATAAACTTCTTAGAGCATTGAACTATTATGAGTAATCTACTAATCTTATTTTTAAAAATTGAATTCACTTGACTTCAATTCTTGTAGGTTAGTTATTTTTATTTCTTATTTTTGTGAGTTCACCTGAATTCTCATTTTCTTATTTTAGCTAATTGATTTTCATAATTTATTCTTTGTTTTTGGATTCACTTGAACTCGTTTTTTTTTTTTTTAGTCCACTAACGAACTAACAAAATTTGTGAGTTGTGTCGTCATGATTTGAAAGTTATACAGGTTGAAGTTGCGCGTTTGGACAAGTGAGGCGTAATCACAAACTTGTGAAGAGCCCGCTACCCACCCATCGCCCAACGGGTCTGACACACCTGCACAACCTGCATCTCTCAGCCCAGCCCGCTGGTTGGTCAGCATTCGTTGGCCTACACACTGCTCACTCAACCTCTTCCTCACGCAAGCATCACCGTCCCACCCCTGTTTCCTTCAGGTTTTTGCCGGCTACTACTCATCGCCGGCCACCGATCTCTGCCTCACCCAGCAACGCACCGGCGCACCATCATCACCCGTCGTCGGCGTCAGTCTGCGCGCACTTCCCTCCTTTCTCCGCCTCTTCTCCTCCTCGTCGCCTATCAATCTCCCCCTCCTCTTGAGCCCACACCGGCCGGCCTCCTGATCGCCGCCCATACGCCGCTAGTTGCGACCCATCCCACCACCAAACCATCACTTTCCCTGCGCAACACCATCAGAAACCCACCGTCTTCTCTTCGAGCCTACCACCTCTCTCGGCGTCTCCTGCCCGCACAGCATCGCCGATAGTATTCCCGTCCTCTTGAACTCCCGCCAGCAATAGCCGCAAGTCCAACCACCTTCCATCCTCCTGCCTTCGACAACCCAGCCAGCCCTCCTCTGTTTCTTCTCTCTCTCTTCGTTGCTTTAGTCTGTTTCTTTTGATTTTTTTTTTCCCTTTTTTTCCTAATTCTTAATATCGTTGGCTTAATGAACCCCATCTTTTCTTTTTCATTATTTTTAATCTTATTTTTTTTTCTTTTTTCAATGATGGTTTAAGATCTCTTCAAGTGGCTACAAATTGATTCAAGTTGGTATTCAAGAAGCAATGCAATGTGCTTTTCAAGCTTATGCGACACTTTAGTTGGTGGTATGCCTTCGTATTCTATCTCCTTGATGCTTTTGTTGTTCTTATCAATTTTTGCTTGGATCTTTGTTTGTGTTGTTGTACTTATTGAGTTCTTACGACTACATTGATTTAATTCTTTTACTGTTGGGGTTTATGTGCAGCAATAGTGGTGAATTGTAATGTTTGATGGAGTATGTGGTGTTGAATGATTGTAGGGGTTCAATATTGTTCTTTTTCTAAACTGGTTTTCGCAGTGATGACACTGCAAATTCCAGCTTGGGGGAGGAATATTCTATTCTTTGTTTGCTTTGTAGGGTATATTTTATTGCTTTTGTAGGATGTTGCACGGTTTGTACCACTCATTAGGCGTGTATTGTTTTCTTAGTTGCATTAGCATATTCTCATAATAGATTTCATTTCATTTTAGTTGCATCTATGGGACTACTGCTAAGACTTTTTGAGAACCTTGTTGATATTTTACTACATTTGTTAAGTGTCACTCATCTTGTTCATGATACTTCATAGCACGATTGTTTCGCAACTGATTGTTTGTGGTAAGATTGATTGATCTCTCTCTGGCTCGATTTAACTTTACTATATTCAGACACCTTAACCTAAGTGAGCTTTTGTGCCTATAAACTGACGTATGTGTGTCAGTTTGTTCTTTCATGTGTGATTAGTTCCTCGTTGTTGCATTGATCTTGACTTTGACTTGGTACTCCTTGATATTTGATAGTGCATACATTTTGATATGATTGAGGCGTTTCATTTGATGATCTTAGCTCCAGAGTTATTCTTATTTTCATATTATCCTTCCTCTAGCCCCGCTGAGCCTTTTCTGACTTTGTTTGATTGATACCTACATTACAAGCCATTGCCTCATTTGATTCTTGTCCCAAGCCTAGCTTGGGGGAGCGAGTATTAGTTTTGGTTTGGTTGTATTGAATTAAGTGCTCTATTTGTGGTTAGGATGAAAAATATGTTTAGTGAGCTTGAAATTAAATGAAAGTTTGTAAAAAAAAAGAAACACAAAAAAGGTGAAAAATGAAATGAAAAAAGATGAAAAAGAGTTGTGAATAAAGTGAAATAAAAAGGGTTATGATTGAATTTCTTGAGTGAAAAAGGTTGTTGATTATATTTGGAGATTGTTGGTTGTTGCATGGAGTTGTTGTGATCTTTCTTGGTCATGTTTTCAGTTATATGATGCTCCCCCTTCTTGGTTTTTCCACCACAATTCCCAAATTATTTCCATACCTTTAACCTCAGCCCCATTACAACCCTTAAAAGTCCTCTTGATCATTATGTATTGTATTGTTGAGTATTAAGTGAGTCAAAAAGTCAAAGTTAAAGAGTATTTGCTTCATCTGAGTCGACTTTATTAGGTTGAGTGTAATCATTTATGCTTTAAACACATGAGAGATTTGAGCGCACATGACTATAGTAAGGTCGGTTAGGTTTGGTTCAATCCAGCTTGGAGGAGATGGTCTGTGGTATGATCTGAGAGTCGATTGCGATACATACATGCTATGCGGCTTTCTTCGAGCTTGTTTCAATGCTTGGCTTATGTAATGATTATATATCTTGTGTTCTCAATTGAGTGTTTAGTCCTGTTGTAGTCCTATATTGTAGGTTGTCTAACTTTTCGATGTTATGTCTAATTGCTTGAGGATAAGCAATGGTTTAGCTTGGGGGAGTTTGATAAGTCATATTTATATAGTATTTAGATGCATTTAGGTCGCATTTTAGAGCATTTAGTTTCATATTTAGGTTCATTGTTGCATTATATTCTTAAGTTATGCTTTTCTACCTATTCGTATGTTTTCTTGTTTTTGATGAATTTCAGCATTGAAGACGTTTTGGAGTATTATTCGCTAAACTTGAGGATTAGGAGTACTTGGAAGGAAGGTACAATGCATAAGGATCGTATGGATATGTCATAGTACGAGTTTGAGCAAAAACGAAGCGGAAAATCATTAGAAGAAATGTGAAAAAGAGTCATGTCTACTCTTCTGATCATAACTTTTGATGTACTTATTAAAATCGAGTAATTCCAGCATATTTCAAAACTAGACTTGAAGATCTTTCCAACAATAGGTGGCATTCCCCGAAGAGACTTCTAGTCAAGGAGTTATGCGTTTCGGAAAATTGCACTGTTTCTGCTAGAATCTGCCACGCATACACGCGAATCACTAATCCGCCTATTAATGATTTATTTAAGACTTTCATTATCTTGTAAATTACTTTCCTAGTCATATTAGGTGAAAAATTATTTAGATAGAATTTCATTCCTTTTCTCTCTCCTGTTGCCTCTCACGTTATTTTTTAGGTTTTAGGTTTTAGTTTTCTCTCAAGTTTTTAGTTCTAAACCCTAGTTTTTATTCTTCTTTATCAACTCATGAATTCTATTAGTTTCTTTCATTGATTTCTTTGATGAGAACGTATTGTGTCGGACTCGTCCGACACAACACTCTCATCGGACGAGCAACGCAACGCAACGCGCGCGACTTATTAAAGACCGAAAAAATAAAAAAAAAATAAAAAAAAACAAAAAAAACACTTTCATCCCCTTCATCCGCTTCATCCGCCATTGTTCAAGAACAAAAACATATCCAACACTTCCACTTTCTCACTCAAAATCTAGTTCCACTACTGAAATCTAGTTCGTTACAAATTGAACAAGAATGTCAGCCGAAGATTCGAATTCACAAATCGCAAGTTCGTTACAAATTGATCTGAGCAATGAGAATACTCACAGAGATCTCACATTACAAATTGAACTAAACAATGAAAACCATAACACAGATATCACATCAGAAAAAAAAAGAAAGAAATTACATGAAGAATCAGCTGGAATACAAGACAAAGTAACAGGTGTATGTCTAAATTTAATTTTCAATTGCATTTACTCATTTTCAGTTATAATTTTGATTGTATCAGTTAGTATGCATAAAATTACCTTTTACATTGCAACAAAAGTCTATTTTTCACTCATTAACTTCTTTTTCAGTTAGACTTAATTAGTTTTCAGTTAGACTTATTAAGTGTTCAGTTAGAGTACTTTTAGTTTTCAGTTAACTTATAGTTTTCATTAGACTTAAATTATGTTTTCCAGTTGGACTTATTACTCTTCAGTTAAACTTATTTACGCTTCAGTTAGACTTATTTAGTTTCAGTTAGACTTATTTACTCTTCAGTTAGACTGATTCAGTAGACTTATTAAGTGTTCAGTTAGAGTAATTTAGTTTTCAGTTAGACTTATTTACTCTTCAGTTAGACTGATTCAGTTAGACTTATTAAGTGTTCAGTTAGAGTAATTTAGTTTTCAGTTAGACTTATTAACTCTTCAGTTAGACTTATTTACACTTCAGTTAGACTGATTCAGTTAGACTAATTTAGTTTTCAGTTAGACTTATTTAGTTTTCAGTTAGACTTATTAACTCTTCAGTTAGACTTATTTTCTTTTCAGTTAGCTTATTTGCTCTTCAGTTAGACTGATTCATAGACTGATTCATTTAGACTAATTTAGTTTTCAGTTAGACTTATTTAGTTTTCAGTTAGACTTTTTAACTCTTCAGTTAGACTTATTTAGTTTTCAGTTAGACTTATTTGCTCTTCAGTTAGACATATTCAGTTAGACTAATTTAGTTTTCAGTTAGACTGATTCAGTTTTCAGTTAGACTTATTTAGTTTTCAGTTAGACTTATTTTCTTTTCAGTTGGTCCTTAATTTATTTCATTTAGTATAATTATTCTTTCATTTGATACTATTACAATCATTCTCAGCTACACTTGTTTAGTTTTCAGTTAGTGCTTTTGTTCTTTAAGTTAGTGTCCTAATTTTTTGACAATGAACTCAACAGCTGAACATGAATATCTCAAGTACATCAATGACGAAAATATCAGTAGCAGTTTAATAGGGAGACATGTTACAGATCACAAAGATGGTTACAACTTGTATCAAGCACACTCAAGAGCATTAGGATTTAGTATTAGGAAACAAACTCTAAGGAGGAGGAGAATTGATAATTCAATATACGAATTCTACTTGGTTTGCTCAAAGGAAGGAGGCTCAAAATCAACAAACAAAATAACAGAACCAAAAGAAAAAGACACACAACAAGAAAAACCTGTTCAGATACCAGATGTTGAGCAGCCAACCAACAAAAGAAAGGAAAGAGTAGTCAATGAAACAAGAACAGCATGCAAAGCCATGGTCAGATTTAAGCAAGAAAAACCTGGTGAAGACTTTGTTGTAGTAGCTCATGAGTTGCAGCACAACCATGAGTTGGTAATACAACAAGAAATACATCATCTGAAATCAGAAAGGAAGATAACTGAACAAAAAGGACAACTAATACAAACAATGGTTGAATCTGGCATAAAGCCAATGCATGCATACAACTTTTTGTGTCATGAGGCTGGATCAGAAGAAGTAGTGGGCCACACAAAAAGGGACCATCTAAACTATATCACACAGTACAGAACAAGATTGGTTGAAGGAAAGGATATGCAGAGTGTGTTGGACTTACTTCAGCAAAGAGCGGATGATGATCCTGCATTCTTCTACAGGCTGAAATTTGGGGAACATAACAACATCGTCAGCTACTTTTGGCGAGATTCAATGATGTTGGAGGACTTCAAAGCATATGGAGATGTTATGATATTTGACACAACATATAGGACAAACAAATATGGACTGATATGTGCACCATTTGTTGGCATAAATTGCCATTGGAAAACAACAATGTTTGCATGTGCTTTCATAACTAATGAAAAGGAAGAGAGCTTTGAATGGCTACTAGAAACATTCAAGAGAGCAATGTGCCAACAAGAGCCAAAGACAATTTTCACTGATCAAGATAAGGCAATGGGCAATGCAATTGAAAAGGTATTTTTCAGTTAGAATTATTTAGTTTTCAGTTAGAATTATTTAGTCTTCAGTTTGAGTTAATTATTTATAATTCAGTTAGACCTATTTAGTTTTCATTTAGACTCATTAATTTTTCAGATAGCCTTATTTACTTTTTAGTTACACTAATTTACTTCTCAGTTAGACTAATTTACTTTTCAGTTAGACTCATTGAGTTTTCAGTTAGACGTATTTAGTTTTAAGTTAGACTCATTGAGTTTTCAGTTAGACTTATTTAGTTTTCAGTTAGACTAATTTAGTTGTCAGTTAGACTCATTGAGTTTTAAGTTAGACTCATTAGTTGTCAGTTAGACTCATTTAGTTGTCAGTTAGACTCATTGAGTTTTCAGTTAGACTCATTTATTTCCACTATTTCAGTTAGACTTCTTTCTTTTTCAGTTAGACGTCTTGATTATTCAGGTAGACTTAGTTAATTTTCAGTTAGACTTATTTAGTTGTCAGTTACACTTATTTACTTTTCAGTTAGACAAATTTACTTTTCAGTTAGACTTATTTAGTTTTCAGTTAGACTTATTTAGTTTTCAGTTAGACTCATTTAGTTTTCATTTGGGCTTCATATTACTTCTTTTTGTCTAATGAAATTTTCAGTTAGCATTTACACTGTTTTCAGTTAGACTTCTTAATTTTCAGTTGGTCTTCATATTATTTCTTTACCTTTTAAATTAGATTCACAAGCATTCAAATGAAAGTGATTTCTAGCATAATATGTACTATCTTAAATCAGGTTTTCCCAAATACAAGACATAGGCTTTGCCTTTGGCATATAGAGAAGAACTTTGTAAGCCACTTCGGATCCCTCAAGACCAATGAAGACTTCAAGAACATGTTCAAGAACTGTTTGAGGGTGTCAAAATGAATCAGGCTTTGAAGAATTGTGGGCGAAAATGATGGAATTGTATGGACACGAGAAAAAAGAATGGTTCGAGCAAGTATATGATCAGAGACACAAGTGGTGCACCGCATTAAACAGGGATATGTTTTCAGCTGGAATCTTATCATCACAAAGAAGTGAAGTCACAAATAAGGCAATATCATTCAATGCAAAAGCAACAACAAACCTGTTTGAATTCTATCATATATTTGAGCAAACAGTGAAAAGATGGAGAAGCAATGAAACTAGTGACAACTTCCGGAACAGAACTGAACGTCCCAAAGCCGTCAAATCCAAATCAAAGCTTCTGAAACATGCAGCTGATGTATACACACTAGCACTATATAATGACTTTGAAACAGAGTATGAGTGGGCAATGGCATCATTTTTACGAGCATTTGCAACAGAAAACTCACAGCTGAAGTTGTTTGAAGTCTCACCAGAAGAAGATTTCAGCAATTCACATACAGTAGCATACGATGGCGACAACAGAATTAGTGTGCTCATGTCAATGCTTCACAGAGACGGGGATGCTTTGCTTTCACATAATAAGGGTCATGCACATGTTCAGCATATTTCAAATACCACAAAATATATCCTTAAGAGATGGACAAGACTTGCAAAGTCAGCAGTATGGGAGAATGTTCAAGGTTAGTGAAATAAATCAATATGATAACTGACAAATGAAAGCAACTAACTGAAAAACTGAAGACTCCAACTGAAACAATTAACTGATCACCTGAAAGATTTAATTAGTGAACTGAAAAAAAAAAGGCTCCAGCTGAAACATTACTATAACTAACTGATAAATTAATGTTACTACCAGAACATTAATTGGGGTTTTCTTTGTGTGTGGGAGGGGGAATATTAGTAGTGGGGGGTTTTGGGGGTGTGGGGTTTAACACTTAACTAACTGAAACAATTAACACACCACCTGAAAGAATTTCTAAGCTATCTGAAAATTTTAGTTAGTCAAATGAACTAATTGACTAAGAAACATTTATTAAAGCAGACAAGGACCAAAGCCAAAATGCACAGTTGTGGACACCATGGAGACATGCAATAACCAAGAATTTCTACAACCTAGTGTCAATATGTCAATCAAATGAGGATGCAAGAACATTATGTGACAAGTCGTTGAAGGAATTATACAAATCAGTGAAAGAAGTTTTCAAGACTGATCAACAAAAACAACAAGAAATCGAAGATGAAGAACTACGAAGACAAACAGTTGAAAATCCTGAGGTGATAAAGACAAAAGGAAGACCACCAAAGGGAAACAAGAGAGTAAAAGGACATTTTGAGAAGCGTAAAATGAAGACAAGGCATCCGAACGAATATGGAACAAAAACCCCAAATGTACCTCAAGTTGAATAGTGTTCAAATAATATTAGTTTTCAATTGTATTCCACTCAGTAATTGAATTGAAATTTACACTTGTTTATTCCTAAGCTACTCGAAATTCATTAATATTAGTATTTATTGTCCTTCAGTTAGACTTGTTTATTTTTCAGCTAGTCTTTCTAGTGCTTCACTTAGACGTGTTTACTTTTAAGCTTATATTAATTCAGTTTCAGTTAGACTTGTATATTTTCAGCTAGTGTTAATTCTGCTTCAGTTAGACTAATTTATTTCTCAGCTTATCTTTATACTGCTTCAGTTAGACTTGTGTCTTTTTCAGCTAGTCTTAAAATGCTTCAGTTAGACGTATTTATTTTTCAGCTTGTATTAATTGTACTTCAATTAGACTTGTGTATATTTCTGCTTCAGTTAGACTTATTTGATTTTCAGCCTCTATTAATTACGCTTCAGTTAGACTTGTGTAGTTTTCAGCTAGTATTAAATTTCCTTCAGTCAGACTTATTTATTTTTCAGTAGTATTAATTGTGCTTCAGCTAGACTTCTTTATTTTTCAGCTAGTTTTATAGAGCTTCAGTTAGACTTGTTTATTTTTCAGTTAGACTTAAAACTCTTCAGTTAGACTTGTTGTTTTTCAGCTACTATTTACAGTGTATAAGTTAGACTTAAAATTTATATTTACAAATATATGTCATACACTTATTATTATGAGTTAGATTTTTCATTTTTCAGTTGGTATTTGTATTTTTCCAATTAATTTTCAAACAACTTCATTTTTACACAAATGTATTCCATTCAAAGTAAGTGTAAATGTACAATTCATTAAAGAACACAATATAAAATGTAAAATGAGTTCTGTGCTATTTGTACTGTACATTGCAAAATTCAATGGTTTCTATTTCTACTGTACATTATAATAATAATAAAAAAAAGTTTGGCACCTAAGAATAATGAAATTTCAACAGTTGCTCTATTTTCACTTTGTCTCCAAAATTATTATTCAACACATCTTCTACTTTCGCCTCATGATCCCTCCTTCGCCGTAAAATGTGTGCTTCTTTTCTATTCGTCTTCTTTGATCGATTAAATGCTAATTTATCTAGACAGCCTCTTTATCCTTCCTTATCTTCTGTCTTGCCATCAGTTCAGGTTTCTTTGCAGACCAAACATAACAGTCATGCTTCACTTTCTCTCTCAGTTTGTTAAAGGATGGTCCACAAGACGAAGAGCAAGCCTACACCGCTCAAGGTTTTTGGTGGCTGCCTAAAAAATAAAAAAAATCAAAACTATTAAAAAAGGTTCAAAAATGTAACAATTACAAAATAAAACTAACTGAAAATAAACAACAACATCAACTAGTCTTTATAGTGCTTCATTGTTTTTCAGGTAGTCCTTATAATGCTTTCAGCTAGTAATGATTGTGTTTCAGTTAGACTTGATTTTTTTCAGCTAGTATTTATTATGTTTCAGTTAGACTTGTTTATTTCTAAGCTAGTCTTTACAGTGCTTCAGTTAGACTTCATTATTTCTCAGCTAGTCTTTATAGTGCTTCAGTTAGACATCTTTGTTTTTCAGCTAGTCTTTCAAGTCCTTCACTAACTGGCTATCATACCTTTTTCTATTAAAAAACTTTCAAAAACAGAAATGTAACAAGCAAAATAAAGTAATCATACCCTTTTCAGGTCAACAAGTGCAGCATGGTTAGTATTTGACCGTCATACAGCTCCATGGTTTTGATTGCATAGACACCACAATCAAAATTGTTGTCCTTGCTTCTCCAAGGGAAGTAAAGAGTTGATGTTTGCCAATGGTGGAGACGATCAAAATCACGACATCTCATAGTCTCTTGCATAAAAGAATCAAAAGCACGACACTGCATTTGAAGATCAAAAAAAAAACAACAATTAAAAAACAAGTAATAAAATGGAACAAAAAAAAAAATACAAATGCTCATAAAAAGGTACTTACAAAGTATGTAAGACCGTTAAATTCCTCATGCTTATATCTATCAATGTCCTTCATGTCTGTACGATTGTCAATATTTTCAATCCTTTTTGCTTTCTTGTTCAGCACCAAGACAGTATAATGATCATCCTTGTGAACAGGAACAAAAATCTGGAAGATAAACATAAGATGCAAAAGCAATAAGTCTACCTGACAGAGAACAAAAAACAAAATGAAATACTAAAAACACTAGCTGAACTAAAAACATACACTAACTGAAAACATAAACTAGGACTAACTGACAAGTAACATACACTAACTGAAAGAGAAAATTACACTAACTGAACAAATAAAAAAATAGTTAACAATAATACAACTAACCAGTTCAGCTTCTCGAATATCATTCGTGGAAATGATTTCACCCATGAAGAAATAGCTTCCTTACATTTCTTGTAGAATAAATCATCATCTTTTGTAATAAGCTTTTTCTTGTTTTCTTCCCATTCCTTAAACTTCTGATCATACTGCTAGTGCCCTCCAGGTTCTTCAAAATAATCTCATTTTCAGCAATCTCACTCTCAAACTGAACCTTTTTTACCTTCTCAGCACACAACCAATTGATATAGTTCTACAACAAAAGAAAATAGATATAATGACAAACTGAAACATTAAGTTTAGTTTTCAGTTAGACTTTTTAAAATGTCAGTTAGATTTATTTACTTTTCAGTTAGACTTATTTAGTTTTCAGTTAGACTCATTAAGTTTTCAGTTAGACTCATTAAGTTTTCAGTTAGACTCATTAAGTTCTCAGTGAGACTCATTAAGTTTTCAGTGAGACTTATTTACTTCTCAGTTAGACAAATTTACTTTTCAGTTAGACTCATTTAGTTTTCAGTTAGACTTATTAAGTTTTCAGTAAGACTCATTAAGTTTTCAGTTAGACTCATTAAGTTTTCAGTTAGACTCATTAAGTTTTCAGTTAGACTCATTAAGTTTCAGTTAGACTTATTTACTTCTCAGTTAGAGTAATTTACTTTTCAGTTAGACTCATTTAGTTTTCAGTTAGACTTCTTTATTTTTCAGTTACACTTATTTATTATTCAGCTAGACTTATTAAGTTTTCAGTTACACTTATTTACTTTTTATTAGACTGAAAACATAATATGACCAACTGAAAAACATAACATGACAAACTAAAAACAGAAGATGACAACTGACAAAATAATATGACCAAATGAAAACAAACATATAAAACTAAGCAATAACAACACTTACAAAAGGCATAATATTAAACCAGAATCTCCTTGTTGCAGAAGGTGATTCCTCTTCTTGCCTATTGAACATGAAGGCGCATCCGTCAATAACTCCACTTGTCAGCCAACCTTGACGAGGCATGCTAATTAAGTCGAATTGTACAACTGAACCGCATAGTTGCTATGAGGATTATCAAAATCCACAATGAGATCACTTGTTAGTTCACTTTGCATAATGTCATTTTTCATCTTCACTTCCTCAGAATCTGTATCCAATGACATATATGCAACATCTTCATACTCATTGTAAAATAGATAATCAACCAGCAACCTCTGGTCAGGAGACAGATCACTCAAATATCTATTATAATGCTGCAAACTTCGACATAATATTATGCCATGGTTGTTGACAGGAACAGCATGCAAACCAGGCGTAGAAGATGAAACAACACCAGCTTCTTCTCATCCTCTTCTTTTTAGCCTTGTCAGATGATGATCAACTCCTGATCAGCAATCCTATCAATCAGGTCCTCCAAACCTTCATCGTCATAATCATCACCTGGTTCCTTAACCTCACAACTTTCCCAACTTTCTCTGAAGAGGGTCATAGTCCCACCCCTTCAATAATTCAGGTGTTGAAGGGATTTCTGACTTTGATTGTTTCTGAGGTTTGTAGGATTTGTATGATGATTGATCAGAATAAGAGCCATCACCCTGCATTCAATTAAAATATTAAAAAAGGATGACAGATATACTAACTGAAAGATAAACATACACTAACTGAAAATAAAACAGATACTAAATGACAAGAAACATAAACCAAATGAAAATTAAACAATTACTAACTGACAAGAAAGATACACTAACTGAAACATAACATAATACTAACTGACAAAAAAAAACACTAACTGACATGAAACTTACACTAACTCAAACATAAACTGATACTAACTGACAACAAACAAACATACACTAACTGAAATAAAAGATATACTAAATGACAAGAAACATACACTAACTGAAACAGAAAAATAAACAAATTAAAACAGAAACTAAAACTATACTTACTCGAGGATATTTTACATTTACTGGAGTGATGATTGGAATTGAACTTCCAACACCCTCACCACTCTCTGCACTGTATGGAAGATCCTCAACAACAGGACTAGGAGTTAATAGTTGGAATGAAGGGGCATCGAAATCAGCAATGTTTTTCCTTTTAGCAGAAGAATCAACTCTCCAAGACTTTCTGCTATATACATTCTCAACAGCTTCAACAACAGGAGGAGAGGAGGAGGAGGAGTTGGAGTACGAAGATCAACAATATCAATACCAGCAGCGGTGCGAGTAGGGACGTGTGTAGAAATTTTACACTTATCCTTATCCTTAGCCCCTTTGACTTGATCATCATCAGCATTCCTCCTCTTCCTATCAGCTTCCTTTGGTTGTTCTTTCTCAACATCTTAATTCAAAAACAAAAAAAAAAAAAAAATAAATATAAAAAGTTCCATTTGATATTTATATGATATTCAGTTGGTATTAAGACTATTTCAGTTAGAGTATCAAAATTTTCAGTTGGTCTGAATATTCTTTCAGTTTGACTTGTTTATTGTTCAGGTAGTCTTTATAGTCCTTCAGTTAGACTTGTTTATTTTTTCAGCTAGTCTTTATAATACTTCAGTTAGACTTATTTACTCTTCCGTTAGACTTATTTACTCTTCAGTTACACTGATTAAGTTAGACTTATTAAGTGTTCAGTTAGAGTAATTTAGTTTTCAGTTAGACTTATTAACTCTTCAGTTAGGCTTATTTACACTTCAGTTAGACTTATTTTCTCTTCAGTTAGACTTATTTACTCTTCAGTTAGACTAACTTAGTTTTCAGTTAGACTTATTTAGTTTTCAGTTAGACTTATTACCTCTTCAGTTAGACGTATTTCTCTTCAGTTAGACTTATTTGCTCTTCAGTTAGACTGATTCAGTTAGACTAATTTAGTTTTCAGTTGATATACTTTTCAGTTAGACTTATTTAGTTTTCAGTTAGACTTATTTTCTTTTCAGTTGGTCCTTAATTTATTTCATTTAGTATAATTATTCTTTTATTTGATACTATTACAATCATTTTCAGCTACACTTTATAATACTTCATCAATTATTGTTCAAGTAATCTTTATAGTGCTTACTTCCTATTTATTTTTCAGTTCGTTTTCATATTGTTACAAACTAAAACAGTATTTCAGTTGCTATTTATAAGATATTATTTCCTTTAGAGCATCACATTTTTCAGTTGGTCTTTGAATTCTTTCAATTAGGAATAACATGAAAGAAACTTACTTCCTCCTTTCTCTCCTTCTGCATGAACCCCAGCATCCAACTCCTTATTTCCTCCTTCCTCTTTATCTCCTTGAAGACCACAATCATCATCAGCATTGCCAGTCTTCTTATTATCATCTTCCTTCGGTTCTTTCTCATTATCTTCATTCAAAAACAAAAACAATAAAAAAAATAAATAAATACACAATAACTGAAAAACACAAAATCAGAAATGAATAAATTCATTGACAAACTAAAACTATTTTTCCACCAGATTAAATAAAAACAAATACCAAAAGTTTCATTTGGTATTTATATGATATTCAGCTAGTATTAATATTATTTCAGTTAGAATATCAGACTTTTCAGTTGGTCTTTTTATTCTTTCAGTTAGCTATTTAACTTTTTCATTTAAGCAAACTAAAACAATACAATAAGAAGAACTTACTTCCACCTTCCTCTCCATCTCCATGAAGACCAGCATCCTTATCTCCTACTTTGTCTTCATCTCCTTGAAGACCAGGATCACCATTATCTCCTCCTTTGTCTTCATCTCCATGAAGACCAGCATCCTTATCTACTCCTTTGTCTTCATCTCCTTGAAGACCAGGATCACCATTATCATCAGCATCATCATCCTTTGTCTCATTATAATTCTGGTGATCCTTATCATCACCATCATCATCATCATCATCATCATCTTCTTTATGCTGATCATCATCAGCATTCATCTTCTTCTCATCCTCCTCTCCTTCTTTTTCATCATCTTCATTCAAAACATAAAAAAACAACTAAATACACATAAACTGAAACAATGTTTCCAACAGATGAAAAAAAAAATAAATATAAACATTTGAAAAAATTCATTTAGTATTCATCTCATTTCAGCTGGTGTCATATTATTTCAGTTAGACTGTCAAAGTTTTCAGTTGGTCATTTTATTCTTTCAGTTAGAGTATCAAAGTTAGCTATTTCACTTCTTCAGTTAAACATTTCTTTCACTCTAAAATTTTTATTCCAACCAGATTACAAAACTACAACATGAAAATAATATAATGAAAGGAACTTACTTCCTTCTTTCAAATCAACTCCATGAACACCAGAATCCAAATCAGGAACATTTTCAATTCTTCCAAACTCCAATTCAACAGGCCGCTTCACCAATAGTGAAATTGTAGGATCAACTTTGTTTGCACTGTCTTTCGCTTCCAAATGACGCTTGCATATGTCGTCAATTTGACTCAGAAAATCTGGGTTAAATACTTCACTATCATCCAGAGAAATACTGTCTTGAGACAGCTTCTCGCCTTCCTCCCGAATATTCTGGGCAATCTCCAAATTCACTTGACAGAATGCAAGCGCATTCCTCTTCAACTTGTGCATGTTCTTCACATATTCCTTCAATTAAAAGAGCAAAATAGAATAAACAAACAAATCAATATGATGATGACACAGAAACAACATAAACAGAAATATAAGGACCATCTGAAAGAATCAAACTATCAAATGAAAACTTAAATGAAATATAAATAAACTTATTTAGTTTTCAGTTACACTAATTTAGTTTCCAGATAGACTTATTTAGTTTTCAGTTAGACTTATTTACTTTTCAGTTAGACTTATGTACTCTTCAGTTAGACTTATGTACTCTTCAGTTAGACTTTTTTAGTTTTCAGTTAGACTTATGTACTCTTCAGTTAGACTTCTTTAATTTTCAGTTAGACTTATTTCTTCTCAGCTAGACTTATTACTTCTAAGTTAGACTTATTAAGTTTTTCAGTAGACTAATTAATTTTCAGTTAGACTTATTAACTCTTCAGTTAGACTAATATAATTTTCAGTTAGACTTGTTAACTCTTCAGTTACATAGTTTCAGTTAGACTTCTTTATTTCTAAGTTACACTTCTTTACTTTTAAGTTAGTTATTTGCTCTTCAGCTAGAACTGACATTATTTCAGTTAGAGGTCAACAGTCTTCACTTAAAGTTCAAGAGTAAAAAAAATAAAAACATAAGATAAATGAAACTCACGGAACATCAGAGCATCTATTTCCTCATCAGTCATCAAAACTATGAGGAAGATCC